>NC_091494.1:8825968-8981941 GCF_947461875.1 Haliaeetus albicilla | reverse complement strand
TGTTAGTCTCTAATCTGTCATAACATTTGCATTCTGCATCTGCAACTTTCCTACAGCCTGCTCATACCACTTTGCAATTATGGAATGGATAACTTTGCATAGATGTATACTGGAAGGTCCTAATCCCACAAATGGATCCACAGTTCACAGTGCTGTGAATTTAGACACCTGCTGAAGTCACAAAGCCAACATGCAGGCACAGGCATAGCAGATCAGAAACTCTTTGGGTTTCAATGCTATAATCTATGAGAGGGCATAAGCAAAACTGAACAACTAAACCCAGGCAACTAAGGATGTTAAATTTGATGCCTTTTGTTTTTTCAAGGCAGAAGAACACCGTTTAATGTGGACAGCTGAAGAGTGATATGCTTTGCTCTTGAGAACATTGCTTAAAGGCATCTATGAAGGTAAGAATGAATTCAGGATATTAGTGTGAAGAACTGAGTGATCTCATGTTTGCATTGAGATGTTGAGCATTATCATTATAATGCCGTCTCTGATAATGACCTTCCTATATTTTTGGCAATGAAAGTATTTTTATTTATTTTGGCCTTCCCAAAGACCCTGAAGGTGAGCACACTTTTCTTAACTGCATTTTCATAATTCATGTACACATTTTTTTAATATTTTATCAGATGACTGTTCCTCTCTAAGGAACATCAGAACCATCCCAGAGGGAAGCTGACAGGTATCAAGTATTCCATCTAAATATTTTCTCTTATTAAATAAGCTGTTGAGAAAACAGAAATGTAAAACCTGGAGTTTAACCGTATCCCATTTAACCCACTAGATGCTTTATTAATTTTGAGTCCAACTGAATAGAAGAAGCTTGCAATCTGTGGAGTTGAAAAAAACCTGTATTTTAAAAAAGGGGAGTTTTGTTATAGTAAAGGTGCATCAAATGGGCAACAAAATATAACACCAAATAGATAATTGTAGAAAGAGAGCTTGTAGTTTGAAGAGGAAGGGTAGGGGGCATTTCTGTTTGATGAGAAGACCTTCTTGCAAATTTAGTTAGATAGTATTTCAGCATGGTGCTATAATCAGAGCTAGACACCAGTTCCCATTTAACTTGGGGGCAGTGGAAGGTTTGAACATCATAATAAATTTCAGCTGCAAGAACGTGAAGCTGATTTTATTAGAATAGATTGCTGACAGGCAAAACACATTATAAACATGTTTGAGTTTTTCTGAATAATCCTTTAAGATTAGAGACATTTTGAAATGTAGTCCTTGTTAATAGTGAGCATGAATTTAGATTTTAATTACTGGCATCAAAAGGCGGAGGACCGAACGGTTTGGTCCGTTGCATTTTTGATACAAAACACAGCTCAATGGCCCCATCTTGTGGTGTCTGTGCTCAGGTGAAGATAGCAGCCCTCAGTCTTGATACTGAAAAGGCAGAAAAGTTACTCTGAAAACCTGCTTTAGTAGTGGCCTAGAGTGTGCACAACAGGATTTCTTTCACAAATTTCTGTGGTTGCCTGACCCAAGCCATGATTCTGTGTATGGTTTCTCCTTCCCTTCTTAGTAAGTGTCTGTGGTACAGCTGGCTGCATCAGGCTTGGCACTTGCAGCAAGCAACCAGGTGCACTTTAATTGTGCTTTGCCAGGAACCCTTTTTTTTTTTTTCCTTCCCCTTAAGGTGAGGGACTGCACCTGTGAGGGAGCCTTTGTGGCTATAGTAGGTGGAATGTGAGATTACAGGGGTGATGAATACCTTTTTTGAAATGGGTAGAACATTTTTCTATGGTTCACTGATAGAGTCAATGAGCTTTTGTAATTAAATGTACTTAGACTGAATGGGGTTTCTATTAAAGTAGTGCTGAGCAATGCCTTTCATAGCCATAGAGACCAGTTCTTGGGTGAGAACAGCAGGATGGGCAATAACCCATACAATTCAACCCTGGTTAAGTCATGCCAAGTTTAAAGAGACATTGAAAATGCTTTTATAGCTGGTGTCACCTCTGCATGGGAGCCAAATGTTATTCTTGGGTTTGGCACTGGTTCACAGCAACAATTTTGAGAAAGTCACATCTGGGTCAAATTTTCCCGCATAGATGGAAATAATAATGCTTACACTATTTCTGTGAAGTGTTTAGAGATTCCTGGATGAAAAGCATAGTATCTGATTTTCAGTCACTGGGATCACAGATTGTAACTCTCTACCATTTACTTTTAAGTACTGAGTGTGATTTACAGAGAGAAGGTAGTCAGGTGCTGAAAGGTCAGCTTAAGAAACAGATGGAAAACTGCATTTCTCACTTCTGATGAATTGAGAGAGTAGAAAACGTAAAAGTTGGATCTCTAGGATTCCATGGTGAACCGGTCTTAAACATAAGGTACCTGCTCACTCTAGAACTTCCATTACTTCAGTAAGTGTTTCTGCAGTGGCATTGCTATAGTAGATTGTCTGTGCATGGATTTAAGAAAGACCCTGCAGAGGAAGCTTTACAGTCTCAGAAACTTGGCAGCCATATTGCAAATCCTGATTCTGCTGTTTAAAATCATTGTACATAATCTGACTTGAGCAGAGATTTGAAGGGGATTACTAAAATAGCCATTCTGGACCTAACTAGTTCTCTAGCTGGCAGCTGGTGTTTGAGATTGGAGGTTTGGGAAGAAAGTTTTAACCCTCTTCCTGGTCATATGAGAATGCCAGGGGGGAGAGGGATATTTCTAGCTGGCCAATCCATAAAAGCAGAAAAAGGATTGGCATACTCTAGTTCTTTCCCTTTTTCACTATTTAGCAATCCTTTCATTTACTCAAAATACTGTTTGTGCAACTAATACCAGTTTGTATATTAATCATGGGGCTATTAAGGACTGTTGACAATTTGGTAAACCTGTAATTTTCTTATATATTTTGGTTAGAATCTAGCAACAGAAGAATTCCTAATGTAATTCTTATTTTAAAATGAGATTAAATTGAGGCATTTTTCTGTAACTGTTATACTCTGCAAGTGGCAGCATAGGGACTTGATAAGAGGCTTGAACATAGAATAGAATATTATGACTATGGCTTTATATAGTATACAATGAGAAATCAAGGATCAGAACCAGCAAAATCCCAAGTGTGACTTGTGTATGCCCTATGTGAGTTGTATATAGTCACAGAAATAACTTTTTGACACAGGTCATATTACAGTCAAGAAACAAGGTTTCCACTTGTTACCAGTATAATATGAACAAATCAGTTTTCTTAGCTGATAAATTGATAGGGAGGTTGTTCTGTTACTTGTTCTTGACTGAAGCAGTAAGATTTAGGTTATTGCCTAGTGCAGAGAACTACACATGAACAGAGATTGAGGAGACTCTTCATCATGCATAGCAGAAAGGTATTAATGATCCTTAAGAAAGGGAAAAATCTTATGTTTTGTTAACACGTGAGCTGATGCAGACTGACGCAAAATTTTGGTAGCCAACAGTACTCAGTATTTTGTTTTAGTCAGACCTTGAAACTGGGCTTCAAACTATAAACAAATTAAAATGAGAAAAAAGACAATTTATCAGAGTAACTTCTTTCAGCAGTAATTCAAAAGCAGAAATGGTAGTGCTAAATAAAAGAAGGGTATAACTAAACTAAGCTAGTTTAGGCTTAAATATTTAGCTATCTGGTGCTAGTAATGGGAAAGACGGTAAGATACATTTGGCAGCAAAGAAACAAGGAGACAAATGGAGAAATGACAGCAAAATCAGAAAAATGCTTCAGCTGCTTGACTGCAAAGAACTAGTGTGGATGCTTACAGAGCTTTGCACTGTAGTCTCAACAGGCTTGGGGACCTTTTTTTGAGGTATCTGGAATGAATGCATTTCTAGCTTCCAGAATGAGGGTGGGAGATGAAAGCTACTCAGCTATTTTGGGGGAAAGTCACTGTTCTAGGCCTTTATTTACAAACTGGAAGCTGTGTACACACAGGAGGGTCCTTGAGAACCTGAGCACCTTTCAAGATGCTCAGTAAAAAGTACAAAGTCATATAGTGATGACTTAACCTATCAGGTGTAACATCTTCAGCTCCTTAATCATACTTTAAATAAAAGGATATGTTATGCTGTTTCTCTGCACCTCAAAATTGGGAAGTATCCCATCTCGTCTTAAATTGCTGCCCCTCCTTCTGTGCTGCAAGTTAAAATAGTTGGTTTTCTAGTCAGTAGCTTTCTGCTGAGTGTACAGAAATGAGAACCTGAGGTATTTTGGATCCCTGAACTGCACTGAAAACTGTGTATTGCCTTTAGCACTGTAGTCTGCCCTTCTTCATATACCTGGTCCATAAGCCTTCTCCTAAGGATCCACTATGTTAACTGCAGATAGAATGGTTAATAAAATAAAAGTCAGGAGATGCTGCAGTTAAGGAGATGTAGCCTTTGTCGCTGAAGCTTTGGAGATTATGAAATGCAGAGATTTAATGCAGAGCTGGAGAATGGGAAGTCATGGCTTGTGGTTCAAGCCATATAGTCAGTCAGCTCAGAGCTGTTAAATATTTTTTACTCCAGTAAAAATACAGAGAAATGAATAACTAAATCATTAGAACTCAATGAGAGAAATGTGCTTAAGTAGCAAGGACAGTAGCATCAACATGCTTATTTAAATAATTACTAAGTTATGTGCAATAATTCCAGAGAAGGCACTCAAAAGAAACTTCGTGGTAGAATTGTGTTCCTCTTATGGGAAGCTTTAGAAAGATTTTAAAATGTTTCCATGAGAACTGAGATGGTCCCCAGCCACAGAATGACTTCTGAAATTGTCTCTGGGTTTTATCTCAAAGATGGGAGATTTGCTTCAAATAAGGGCCACATGCTGCTGATGCTCCACAGTGTTCTGGTTGGGAGTTTTGATGCAGCTAATCTGAGAGAGACCAGCCAACTTTTGGTGGCAAATCTAAATCTTCTCTGATTTCAGGGAAATGTTTTGGCTGGGATTTGTTTTGGCTGATCTCTAATTTTCACTTTTCTCCTTTATAGCTTTATATTAGAAAAAATATATTATGATGAAAGGGGTTGTCTGCTGAGGGGAATGGCAAGAACAGCTACTGCAGTATGCCTGCAGGGAGAACTGTTCCCTGCAGTGGCTATTGTGCGAAATTTCCCAATATAGACAACTCCTGTGTTTTCCGTTCTTTCATCTAAACAGTGAAGAAACTAGCAGGCAAAGTTGAAATGATGTGCTAACACGTTTTATTAATTTGAAAGTTCACTGCTTGGCCAGTCTTTTTTGTGAAGTCTGTTTTTTCTTTTAAAAATCTTTTACTCCCAGTTTCAAATAGTGTAGAGGCTTGCCTAGATTCATCTGCCTTCAGTGTATGTGCCAGCTTCACAACTGCTTAAGGGTATTTGTTTGCAAGACAACACAGAAATTGGAACAATACATTTTGCACAAACAGTATACTCGAATGCCTTATTGTGGGGCACAGCTAAGCTTCTCACCACAGATGCAGGTTTTTGTGCACAACTCACGCCCCAAACCTATGCACTGTCATTGTGTAACACTGTATAATTAAGCTTTTAAATCTGTTCTTCCTCATAAGATGGCAAATTTTTTTTTCACTTGTAACACTGGATCATACAATCCAGTGTTATGAATTATTTTTGTTTCTTGATTTTTAATTCCTCAAGGATTCTATGTAATTTCCCAAAACCAGACTCCCTGAAAGGCAAAGCTGTGATTCCCTTTAGATGTGTGGTCTGCATAAAAACAATCCTGATATTGCTGAGAACCAGCAAATGTCGCTGGTGAGACAAGGCCAGCTCAAGCACTTTATGCTGACTGAAACAGCTCAGCTGTAGAGAACTGTTTAGTGTTTGGAGTGACAGCAGGTATTTCTGCTAAGCATGACAAGGCCAAACATGTCTTCCTTCTTTTATCTCCTTGTCTTTGGTCAGAAGGGTTGCAGGGCTTGCCTGATACCCATTGTGGAAAAAAAACCTTCCTATATACTCTCTGAATACCTTATTCTCGTACAGTTGCCCATGCAACAACGCAGTAAGAGAAGAAAAGGGAACAAAGTGAACTGTGGGAAAATAAGATTGCTAGATTTTTGTAGTGGTACAGTGCAACGGGACTGCCACTTCAGTATTTCAAGTTTACACAAATCACTGTGCACTGTGTCTTTGCATAGAGGCATTCATACAACTTACCTTCACGGAAGGAGATAAAAACCAGTCTTTCATGAAATTCCTGAACGTTTCGGAAGTTATCAACCATTTCCAGGGGTTCTGGGTCATCACTCTCTGTGCAGTACATGGCTGTTTCCAGTGCCAGTAACTATAAAGGGAAGCACCCTGTTCAGCTCCCAGAATACGGAAGAAGCATTGCCAGTGTATGATTACTGAGAGTGTGTGTTTGAAATCAAAGGGGTAGTCAAAGGGAAGAGGATACATTAAGTAATATTGAAGTCTTGTGTGACCTGTGAGTCCAAATACAGAATAATGTGTAAACAGTGTGACATCTCCAAACTCATACCTATATTTTGTTTACATCCTGATAAGATTAATCCTACTTGGTAATTATCCACCAGGAAAAATGGATGGGAGGAAACATGGTGGCCCTTTGCAGCATGTTCTCCGTAGCACAGTCTAACTCCTAAGCAGTACTAAAAACTACTTTATGAAAGACCTCTCTACTTTGGTAAAGACATGATCTGGCAGAGTGGACAAAGTTAAGAATGGACTTTCATAACAAGGAGCATGCAGTAATTTGATCAGAGATTTTGATAATAACATTTTTTCCCCTGTGTTTACAATTAGGTGAATCAGAACATAGTGATTGGGAGTTTATAGTCTATGTAAGTGGCCACCTAAGAACAAAAAAAATTAATCAGGTGAGCACAAAAAACATAAGCTGGAGAAAAGCCAGGGCATTCAAGATTGACAAGTAACACATCACATGCTTTTTAGAAACAACATCTACCCAACCTGTCATACCTAAGTCAGTCCAGGATCAAAGTAGCACTAAAATACTTAGTGAATAGGGTTCAGCCATGAAGCCTGAACAAAAATGCTCTGGAAGTGACTCATGGAGAGACTCAAAGCAGGAAGTAAGTACATAGTGAAAACAGAAGATAATCTCACTTGACTGTGATTTTTCAAGCTGATACTATACCAATTGCTACACAGTTGTTGGTCCTTCATTGATTCTGGTCAACTGAAAACATGCTAACTAGAAGCAGAACAGGATATTGATTTATGTCAGTTCTGTGCCCTTCTTCCCACTTAAGGGATTTTAGCAATGGTCATCTTTCGGTTTTACAGGAACGTAAGAGAAATCCAGGAAATGAGAATACGCATATACTGTTCTTTAGCAGACACCAATCAGGAAAACATGTGCTGCATTTAAACTTGCCTGCTCTTGTGAAATTTTAACGGGGTGTCGGAAAACTGTCCAGAGAACGCTAGGGTAGCAAGGAGGAGTTGTCAGGGATCCTTCATAGCGATAATACTCATCCAGTCTGTCAGGAAGCAGTTCTTGAATATTGAAACCAGGGACTTGGACCATCTGATCTAAAATAGGTGATTCATGTTAAATGCTGTGTCATTACTACACAGGTAGTGTATCAATGAAGTGAATTTGCTTTTCAGTAAGTAGGATGTTTTTGGTCATATCACTAGGAAAAGAAAAATACATTTTAACAGAGATGATCCCAATTTAATAAGGAATACAGCTTTCTAGGTTTCCTATGTAGGAATCTTTTTTTAGATACCAAATCAGAATTCTATAACGTAAACTGTGGCCATATTAACCAAAATACACCATGTGCAAGAAATAAGGCCCAGTCAGAAACACATGGTACATGCTAGCCATACACTCTTCACAGAAATGCACTGCATTTATAAGTCTTTCACAGTTTGTGACAGATTTGTCTGGGATTTCTGGACTGTTTCTTCAGCTGGTTCGATCCCTCTCAGGGTGACATCTGATACTCTTAGCCATTCGCAATCCAATGCAGGTTTATAGCCACTCACCTTTGTATTTCACGTTCCGGAAGTGCCTGAAGATCTTTTCGTAGGATGGGTTGAAGGGTCCAATCTGTAATGAGCAGACTTTTAACAGCTGTGCAAATCACCGCAGTCTGAATGAGTCTTTGCTTCTGCACACAGCGGACAGCAGTATTTGGTGGCCTCTGCCAAAAGGCAAGTGTCTCTGCTGTCCAGATATTCATATACTAGAATGGCATAAATACTCTTTTTACTCAAAACATTAACACTATCCTCAGAACCTCAATAACACTCTTACTCGCTTCCAGAGCTATTAGGGCTGCTTTGTCATAATACTATCTAACAACTGCAGTGTAGACCTCTTGTGAGCACTTGAAGGACCCTATTCCCCTTGCCTGTTCAGCATGCTGTGCAGATGAAGAGAAACCATTTTTTTTGAGAACATTGCAGGCATAAGGTCTCAACTGACAGGGTTCTCAGGTCATCTACTGGTTTCTAGTCAAAGCTGCATTTTTCCACCCACAAACATTTCTTAGTCTGCTCCTCTTCACAGTCCAGGAAGATAAAGAATGACACTATTGGGTACCACAGGGACACTGGCAAGGGCTATAACTCGACTATCTGGCAAGGGCTATAACTCAACTATCAAACAAGACCATGATTTTCAACTGCTACCAGTAGCTTTTCAGTCTCATAATCAATGCCTTTTTTATGAATACTTTAGAGTTGGTGATTAGCAACTCCTCTGACAACCAGACATAGTAAACCGGTGTCCTTAGATCAACTGTAATAGCCACCAGCTGTCTGAAAGTTTTTGAAAGACCTAATCTCCATTGTTCCCCTATTTGATTTTTAAACACCATTGCTTAGAAATAACCAGAATCCCAGTATTATTCCCTAGCATAATATACAATACTCTGACACTTTTCACAGCTGCAACTTCCAAATGAACTGAAATTTAACACAAAATTATTGTGAAAGTCTTAGAGCTGCTAGGAAGTGAACTTGGATAATATTAATGAGAATTAGAGCTTTTTCTGCTAACTAGAACATTTTCACTTTTTTGATGGAAATGCGAAAACCTGGGTGTTTTCAGTTTTTTTTATGCTGCAGGAAATCCTCACTTTTAAAAATCATCTTTATAGTTATCTTTCTTACTGAGGAGTTTTAATCCTCAAGAAAAAGGAGAATTATATATGTACAAGCTTCTAAAAATTTTTCTTTCAGATCATTATTATCTTTAATTGCTTGTATGTGGGGCTTTAGAGGGGAAAACTGGAAAGCTGTCCTGTCATCTTAAAAAGGGCACTGAATTTACTTGTTTACTGTAATCTGTGATTCAAAGAATCTGGGAAGTTTGCAACCTGAAGACTGTGGTCAAATTGTAATTACATGTAGTCACCAAAGCCAGGGTTGTGTCTGCCTATGCCTCTCTGCTGTGTTAAAACTGCTTCATGCTACAATGGGTAGTTTTGAGTAAGTGAGCTTGAAATTCACTGTTGTCTATTGTTTGATAAACTGCCAATCCTTAGTTTGTAAATGAATGCAAAAATGAATTTAACATAGCTGAAGTTAACTTACTGAAAACCATGAGGAAATACTTAGAATTCCTCTTCTCTTAAAATTTGTTTCTGTTTATGTATGTGCTGCTGGAATCTTGCCCTTTTTTGTGAAAGAGAAAAGGAAGAACCTTAATTCAGCCACAGCACTGTTAAACAATCTAGGTAGTTTTATATGTTAAAGGTCTGTGATGACTTAATGATTGAAAGCATATTCTAAACAAAACAAACAAAAAAAAGGTCCTGCATCCTACCTCAAGAAGAACAGCCAAAACTGCCAGTCCATCCGCTTTGTCCATTGCTGCTGTTATATCTGGATATTTCTCAGAGTTATAATGTACAACATGCAGCTACAAAGAAGGAGATACTATGTTATGGTAACCTCTGGGGCATGCTCACATTTCTGTTTCACAGCTAAAGAGGACCAGTGTAGCCACCTCAGGCTAAGACAATACAATGGGATCCTTCAGTGATTTCTGGGTGTAGTGGTAAGATCTTTTCAGAGAAAAGCAAAAGGTCCTGAAACTACCACTCCTGCTGTAGCCGAGTTACGCTCCGTTCCCCACCCCCAACGCCCTGCAATGACGGGGGGAAGAGGATAACTTCAGTTTCAAGGCATCTTGACTGTGGTACTAGTAAATTTTTCTGAAAAAGTAACGCCTTAGCACTATTGGGGCTCTCCAATGTTTAAAATGCAAAAATGGGTGTTAAATGTAACTAGAGAAGAAATGGATTCCTCAAGTGCTGTTATGCAAGCAAATTATTCTGACTGATTTCTCTTTTATTCATTTTGGGGTAAATATCCAATTGGTACTGCTTTTCAAAATCTATTCCCAAATCCATAATTTAGGATTAGAAAAGATAACAAATAGTTCTTCACTGGGTAGAAGGTGAGTAAAAGTAGACAGAGAAGCAATGTTGTGCAACTAAAAGATATACCGGGTTTACAGAGAAGAACAAAGGTGTCAAATATCTAGCAATTTGCTTGAAATTACTCAAGTGACCCATTGCCAGCCCTCAGTTTAGAACCTAAATTCTAACTCCCTGACTTGTGGCGTATTCATGAAAGTACATCAGAGTCCATCCTTTTTGCAGTGCACAATGCATTTTTTTAGTATATACCCAGACCATGAGAACTTGGATTAGAACCTTGCAGCCTTTTACAGTCATATACCCAAGATAAAGATCTCGCTTTGAAACAGTGAGACCTGCCCAGCATCCTTTGTTTCTTTCCCTGATCTGAACTTCTCTTACCTCTGCTGCAAAATGCTTCCCACTGACTGTGTGCTCTGAGCCTTCTGACTTGTTTCTGTTGCCCCAGTGTAGGTGAAGTTGAGATGCAGTGTATTCAAAAGGGAGGTTTCTGATGCACATAGTAGGCGACAGATACATTTTCACTGTAAGCAGACCAAAACCAGAGGGGAGCAAATGATACCACGGCTTTCAAGCACAGGGCAAATAAAAGTACTGTGTCTAAGTATATTATGTATGGAGCGTGAGCAAAGCAGATTCTTAACTTAAATCCATCTCAGTCTGTGGTAGGAGATAAACACTTTAGTTGTCTTTAACCCTTTCTAGGTAATTCAGGAGAATTTAGAATATACCCTTTTTCTATTTTCTTAAACTGAAGGAATTGAATGTGAGAATTGTTGCTAATGGAAATCTTTCTTCTCCCTGAAGAATGCAAAATTATCTCAGTCCTATTGAAGAGTCAGTTACTGAACGTGTTGAAGCAAAACTTAGGCTTGTGTGCCTTCTGTCAGTCCCCTTATAGTGGTTGAAAATGGCTTAATAACTTCATATTTCTCATGGTATTTTTAAACTCTTGTTATATTGAACTCCTCTGCCTCTTAATCTTTTAGGAGCATATGGCAAAACCAAATAAGCTTCCGCCTCTCCCCGCTCCCCCTGAAACCCAGATCATTGATGTCAAGCAGCAAGATAATCACAGGCCTTAAGAACTAGCATTTCCTCTCTTGACATTCTGGAGGGAGACCTTTGTATGCATTACACTCCCTTCTGCTCACTTCTGCTCTCCAGTGTGGAAGACAGGCTGGGCTATTTTTTTTTGTGTAGAAATTACAGTAGTAATTCTCAACTCAGCAGAAACTGACTTGTTCACTTGAGAAGTTTGGTACTTCATAAAGCAACAATTTATGTAAAGAATAGATCAATTTCTTTGCAATTTATCTTTATTATTTTCCAGTGTGAATACAACTTGTTTCTGGAGTGTTCCAGACATGTTTTGCAGGGGAAACAAGGCTCAAAACCTTAATGAAGGAACAGCTGCAAGCCTATGTGTTTTTATGCTAGTGCTAAAAAGCTTTTTTTGAGCTCTACTGCTTTCAGTCTAGCTGAAGTAAGTAATTGTGTCTGGATTAGCTGGCTGCTGAAGTACCATTAATTATATGTAGGAATGACTGATACCACAATATTAAGCATCCTACTGATTTCCTCTCTAGCCATAAGAGAAGACAGCAGCAGATGGTGTAATGATCACTCTAACAGAGGCTAATTTTTCATTACTCAGAGCAATTAAGGTTTGTATCTGAGTGACGTTTCTAGAGTGGGTCGCATGTCCCCTGCTTTCTAGGAGGGCACTGACCTTGTAAGTGAATTCCCATTTTTACTGAGGGGGGAGAATCTATTTTTGTCTTGGCTTTCATTAGGAAGTAGTTGAACTTCTTGTTTTAGGGGCAAGATCTGACAATGTTAGTGATGTAGGCTCTACGAGGAATTTGCTTTTACCTGTGCAACTATTATGTGAGGGACAGGCTCTCGGTGTTGTTCTTTTGTCTCCACCTGCTCTCTGGCAGCATTAAAGTCCACAATGACAATGTTTCCTTCTCTGCCTGTCACTTACATCAGCCTAATACATTCAACTGTGAGAGTACAATCTTTCACTCAGGACCAAGAAAGGCTCTTAGGAAAAGAAGGTTCACAAGGAAAGGGTGTTCCAGCCACTCCTAGTCTAAAGCAACCTGGTTTTGATGAAGAAATTGATCAAGAGGAAAACCAGGAACCATGCCTGAAGAGTGGGTTTATGATGTTCTACAGAGCAGGTTTACCCCACTGAAAGAGTGAGAAAAAAAAAGAGGTGTTTGCATGTCAGGCATCTTTTAACCAAGCATGCCAGAGAAGACCAGAGGCAGAGAGTATTTTATAACACAGGTTCTTTTGATGCTTGTGCAACAGAGGAGGATACAAAGAAGGAAGGCCTTATAACTGTTCTTATTTCTATGTCTTCAAATGTTTCGGGAAGGAACAAAAAATGGTGATACTATATTGCTGGTATTGTATATTGTGTCAATATAGTAGACCTTTATGAGACTGCATCTTCTCTGCGTTTACCTACTGTACTGACCTTTGGTTTAGTACTACGATGGAGGGCATGTTTGAATGCTATTGCTAATTATTTTTCTGTCTTTTTATCTATCTGTACTATCTTACACTAAAGAGGGTTTCTATCTCAAGTCAAAGGAACAGAATGGTGCTACTAGATTTTTGTTTTTCCCTCTCCCCTTGCCCCCATAATTCAGCTGAGCTTTGATTAGACTGGAATGTCAGAGACCCATTGCACCCATATTTTATCAGTTCATCTTTTTTAGTTCATCTTTTTTTAACATAATCACAAAGTCTGTTTCTGTTTTGGAGCACTCCAACCAAAGTAATAAGAAAAGCTCAGGAATTAATTCTGACATGCCTACAGTTTATTTAAAAACCATAGTCAATTTGGCTTACTGCGAATCCATTTGTACTTTAGTACATTCCCAAGTTTCCCTAGCCTGTTCTCTAGATGTAGGTATGCTGATGTGAAGGCTTCATCATGAAAGTTTAATTTCATTTGATAATCAAAGTAGTTCACCCATGAAATAAAAAATGATGAGCTCCAGCAACTCTTTCCTTCACAATCCCTTGCTGTCATTGACCTTCCTTACCTGAATGACCATTATTGGTCAATGTAAACTGGTCAGTGGAGGGCACATTATAGCCTATGAATTCTAAAGGCAAGAGATTAGAATCATACTGGAGAATATCTTTGTGGAAATCTATTGGCGACTGGAATACTCCTCCACAAAATGGGTATTTCTTTGGCCAGGCCTTCTCTCCATCAGGACCTGTGTAAATTAACAAAGAGACACATTTGTCAAGCCTTAACTATGCAATTAATATAAAAACTCCCCTGTTTCAGCCTTCACCCAAAATTTGGAAAAGGAGCCTTTTCTGAATTTTTAAGACTTTTTTTTTTTAAACTTAATTTCATCTTTCCAGTGTGCCATTAGATAGAAAAGGGCCAAATGCCAATAAAAATCTCACATAGAGACACTCTACCACCCCTCTATTTTTTTACAATCTCAACTGCTGTTGATGTTACACTCTTGGGGAACTGCAGGCCTGGTAGCTCACCAGGTTAGGCCTGCAGGCAGCAGCACCACAGCCAGCCACAGTGCCTCTGACCCTCTCATGATGGTATTGTCTCTCTTCAGAGTGCACAAGTGTGACGAGTAGAGTTTGGATCTGTGACAGTATTTGGATTATTTACTGACATGAATGACTTTTCCCTATGGAAGTAACAGGCATATGCACAGTAATGCAGCTATTCCAGCCTTCTGAAGAGAATTGCTGAAAGAAGTGACTTCATGTTGACAGAAGAAAGTTTCCATACTTTTCAGTACATAGAAAGCCAGACCCTTATAAAATTCCCTTACCATACAAACTGTCTGGCTCTATCTAGTCATGTTGCATAATGCACAGTGAAAAGCTAACTTGCAAAAATGGAAGGTGTTATGACAATTTGACCTGCAATAACTTGCTCAAACTCTGGTGAAACTTTTCTTCATCACAGTCTTTTGCCCTAGGTAGGATCTACAAAGAATAGATAATATCAAGAGATTTTTAATTGTGCCTTTGATTTAATTACAGATTAATAGCTAGCAGCTGTTTACAAGCTGTAAGCTGAGACCATTTGGATTTAAATACTAAAAGAGGTACTTGCAACTTGTGTTTCTTCTTTACTCTGAAGATTCATGATAATTCTTTCTAAGGCAGGAAGGTCTTTTGGGATCACCCAGCCTGATCTGTATAACACAAGCCATTGGACCTCCCTGGATTAATTTCTACTTCAATGAGGCCGTATCTTTCAGAAGGAAAAAAAAATCTACTCTGCCTTTAAGCATTGCAGGTAAAAGATACTTCATTAGTGCCCAATGGATAATTACTCTCCTCGGTAGCTTGCTTTTCACTGTGAGTTTGTCTAGCTTTGACTTCGTTTAGATAGTGATTGCTTTTAATCCTTTGCTTAGAAATTGAAGAGCCTCCTGTTAGCATACTTCTGTTCCTCATTAAAGTATTTATAAATAGAGGACATAGTTTCTCAATTCTCTTAAACTAAATAGATTGAGTTCCTTGAGTCTTTGGTTAGAAGGCTGCTTTTCCAAACCTATAATGTTCCTTGTGGCTTCTTTGAAGTCTCTCCAGTGTGTTAACATCTTCCATGAATCGTGAATGCCAGAATCTAATGTTAGATCAGGTCATCAGTTGCAAAGCAAGTTCAGATCTTTTCTGAAGGGAAATTAACAATCAGGAGAATATTATTAGAGACTCACTTTTTAACGTGAAAGACAGTTTCCAAGGATATGGACAGTGGAGGTGAATGTGATTTAAACATAGTGCATGTGACAGAATTGACAAGTTCAGTTCTGATGCTCAAAGAGAGCCTTACTTCCTTGTTAAAGCTCTTCAAGATTATTCAAGACATAGGTTAGCACATGGTATTGTTTGCAGTGTGGATACTCAGACTCAGTCAGTGCTTTCCAGTATAAATAGGCCTTGATGTTGCTGTAACATAAATCTTTGACTCCAGTTTGCTGCCAATCACATTAATTTCTCTCCTCTTAGATCTTCATGGTACTATCTTAAAGTTATTGAAATTGAAATTAATTTTAAAAGCTAATACATGTTATGCTGACATTATAGAAGACTGTATACTGTCATCTGCATAGTTTTTGGCAAATAACAAATCCATCCAGAGGAGCATAAATTCCACACTATGGGATATACATATTCAAGAACATTTCCCAGAAAAATATATATCAGGATATACCAGGAAATGATAGTTTCTTGAGGTTGAAACTTGATGTGCAAGTCAATGACACTGAAATTTAACACTTTCCGGGGAGCTAAGACTACAGCAGTGTCAGAAAAAATTGCTGAGAAACCTTTATTGTAAAAAGACTTCAGTAATTTTAAAAGGCTTGGGGTTTCCACGCGCTGATAAGATAGTGAGTTTGCCAGAAGATGTCAATATATTACATATTGTAGGTTTGGAGACTTGATAATTAAATAAATAATTTTTAATTGGTGCATAAAATAGAAGTCTAGTCCCAGCCAGTGGAAACCATGTCATGAAGTACCACTCACTTTTTCAGTACTATGTTTGGATGAATTGAATGCCCTTAAGAGCTGGCAACAGGGTATGGGAACTTCCACACCAACATCAGCAGTTCAGAAGGGAAACTTTTGTCTTTTCTATAAAATGCTGTAGTTATTGCAGGCTTTATGTACCTTGATCTTTATTAGCAGTTACCCTTTCCTTGACATAAATCTGCAACTCCACTCACAGGCCTCTAAGCTACAGCAGTTTTTGCTTCTCATTCCTGCTCAATTAAAAAAAAAACCACGCAAGCCAAACAAAAAGTCTTTTTTGGTACAAAACCAGTTTTTCTAGAAACTCTGCCTTTTGTCACGTAGTCTTCCTAATTTCAGTGCCTCAAAACTCCTGTCTCAAAGAGCTGAGCTCACTGCAGCTTGGGTTTGCATATGTGAAATTGAGATTTCCGTGGTAGATAAACCACACAGCTGGAAGGCATTTCTCAGCTAGCTCTGTTGAAAATGAATGATTGATTGTGAACCAGATTTTCCTTTTTCTGTGCCAGCACATTCAGATAAATTCAGTGGAAATCACATTATGTTTACAAAGGCTCTGTCTGATCACTACTGAATAAAGACTAGCATGTGGATGTATTAAGATTGCCCTGTACTACAAGTCCCAAAAAGTATTAACATAAGAAATATTGCAAAAATATCTTAGTAGTTAATACCCTTCTTTTGTGACAACGTTTGTGACAAAGGGAACAACCCAGGCATTTCAGATGATGTTTGCTGCTATGAGGTTCCCATCAGGACTGTGTCAGCAGAGCAGTAATTGTGCCATGGGCCTGTCCTACGCACCCAACACTACTATTCAGCTGTTGGAGCAAGCAAATTAAGGTACGGAGCTGTTGGTATGGGTGGAAGTAGGGCCCCTCCTGCTACCACTGCACCCAGTGCAGCCATGAACACTCTCAGGTTGCTCAAATCCAGCTTGTGGGCTGCCTTCTTGTACATGAGTTTCCAGGACCATGTTCCCCTACCACGCTATAAATAACCCTAAACCTGACTGTGCCCTCATGGCTATTTTATAAAAGATGTCTGTAAATAAAGTAGTAATAATTCTTTGGATAGTCTTGCTGCCCAGCTGCACAGTGAGCTGAGCAAAATACCCTCAGCACCATGGCTGCATGCATCCATTGTATCATCTCCTTTGGCAGCTTTTAGCTTTCTGTGCCTACGCCTTCAGCCAACCTTGCAGCTCTAGTGCTGCTGGGTCATGCAGGACAGATGTTCCTTTAAGAACAACCATGGTGTCTGCTCCCAGCATGTGTACATTGGCTGACTTAAAAAAAGAAGAAAACAGGCCTATAAGACACCGCTGTTACCAACAGACTTTTGCTCTTATGACCTTAATATTCATGTTGCTTGAGCTTTTCACAGGGTGTCGAAGTTCTCTTGATCTGAAGAAAACTAATGTAGTAAAATGCATTGGGTCAGTAACATGGGGAATGTCTGTGGTATTTTTGCAGCCAGGCAGAGCACTCTGCCCTGTTTTCAGCCAGCTGGAAGCTTTATAGCTGCTGTTAGCCCAGGGCTGAGTTAGCAGTGAAGGCTGAGAGTCCAGGCTCCCTGCCACAGTAACATGACCCCATGGTTTCCATTTCGCTCAGAGCACAGGCGGAGCTCAGTCATACCATTCTGTGTACACATATCCAATATGTGTGTATCTCTCACATATGTGTCCAGAGGGAAGCTTGTGAGATAGAGGAATTGCCAAGGGCTGTAGCTGTCCCTGCTACTCCATTCAAGTGCTGTATGAGAAATTTTGGGCATGTTCTAGTGCGTTCACTAAAGCTGGCATTTCCTAAGGGGAAGTGGAGGGGTCTTAGCACAAGTTCTCAGCACAAGTTCTCAGCACCTCACTGCATTGGAGTATTTGGCAACAGTAAAACTAAGGAGTTTGCAAGTTCAATTAGCCTGAGGTCTGTTACAACAGTTGTGTCTACATTGTAGTGTGAAGTTGTCCCCTCACATGCTAAAGCACATTAATAATTCTGTTGGCTCTATTAATTTAAACTTGGCTGTAAAGCTAGTTTCCTCCGTTGTAGCTGCTTGTCCACTCTCAAGGAGTGATTCTGGTTCTTTGATTTCATTCCAGCCCTCTTACATTACAGAAGCAGAAAGCCAGAATCTGAAGAATTGAAGCCCAGATCTCCAATTCTACCAATTTACTTCTGGGGCAGAGGATTTCAGGCCCGCACTTTCCAGCCACACAGCAACATTGCCAAAAGCTGCATGCATGTGCTATCCTGAGCTATGGGGCAACAATCCTTTTAGTTATTTAACTGAAAACACTTTTCTCATTATACACTTCATCTACTTTGTCCATTTTACAGAAGGTGAAGCAGCCCATCAGAGGACACAAAGCAAGCCTGTGTCAGAAGTGGCTGAGGGCTCATGCCCCAGCTCACTGGCCTGTGCTGTTTCTTCCAGGCACTTTTTCTTGGGCTATATACAACAGTAGTGAAATCAGGAAGAACAAATAGCATTGCTACAGTTTGGCTAAGGAAGAGGCAAATAGAGGAGAGGTTTAGCCTTTATTGTATCTGAAGCAGTGTCCTGGTTTCAGCCGAGATAGAGTTAATTGTCTTCCTAGTAGCTGGTATAGTGCTATGTTTTTGAGTTTGGTATGAGAAGAATGTTGATAACACTGATGTTTTCAGTTGTTGCTAAGTAATGTTTAGTCTCAAGTCAAGGATTTTTCAACTGCTCATGCCCAGCCAGCAAGAAGGCTGGAGGGGCACAAGAAGTTGGCACAGGACACAGCCAGGGCAGCTGACCCAAACTGGCCAACGGGGTATTCCATACCGTGTGACGTCCCATCTAGTATATAAACTAGGAGCAGTGGGGGTGGGGGGATCACCGCTCGGGGATTAACTGGGCATTGGTCAGCAGGTGGTGAGCAATTTCATTGTATATTCCAATCCTTTTATTATTACTGTTGTCATTTTATTAGTGTTATCATTATTAGTTTCTTCTTCTCTGTCCTTTTAAACTGTTCTTATCTCAACCCACAAGTTTTACTTTCTTTTCCCCATTTTCTCCCCCATCCCACTGGGTGGGAGGTAAGTGAGTGAGCAGCTGCATGGTGCTTAGTTGCTGGCTGGGGTTAAACCATGACAAGCAGTAGTTTCCATTATAGCTAAGCCAAATGCTCATTCCTTTGGAAAGCTTGCACTGAAGAGATAAGGCCTGATCACATGCAGTGTCATCTTGCTTTGCCACCATGCCCTGAGCTGTATCAACATTCAGTTTTACATATCGTTGTACTTAACAAAGAGAACTTTGATTGACAACCAGCACCCGGATTTCTCCTCCACCCTTAATCTTGTACCTTGACCCTCATCTTGACATCAGTCTGCGCTGGGATGACAATGGCTTGACTTCCTTTCCTGTCCTGTTGACTTAATTTTAGTGGGAGGCATTGCAAAGTGTTGCAGGGTTAAAGGTAAATGGTGGAAGGTGTAGGCTGCTGTAAGGAACCAGGATCAGCAGGAGAGTACGGAGAGGCTCTTTTCTGGCTGACTGCAGTCTCTCTAATCGCTGTTTTTCTCTGTGCAGACCAATGTTCTACCTCTGCTTTTTTCCAGGTATATGAAAAGAGCTATTCTGTACAAGTTCAGTTGCCACTTTAATTTTTTTGAAGTTGGTTTTTTATGTTTTTCTAGATATATTTGAAAATCAGTAGCTGAAGGAAAAAAATAAGAATCTGTTTTGTGAACCTTCCCTCTATCCTCCTGTACATGCTAGAAATCAGGCTGTAATATGGAAGTACTTAATAGGAACTGATGAAGTTGGGCATTAAGATTAACATACTCTGAAATAAACACTGGTACCCAAATTCCCAGAAAGGGAGAAGTAACTAATTTAAACAAGCATCACACTGGGAAGGAGGGTAAAACTTCTACTTTGATGGTAGTAAAAGAAGTCTTGCTTTCCTTACTACCCAGCAGGGTTAGGTTCATCTGATGGCTGCTGTCAAGGTGGAAAACGCAGGCTTTTGTTATTCAAACTGTGCGAAGCTTTTTTCCCCTAATGAGGATGTGAAGTATATGTGTGCATACTGGCAGTTACATTAATACCTATAAACATGCAGCTGACAGTTTTCCTTTTGCTTATGTGAAGCAAGTCAGGTAAACTGGAGCACAGCCAAAGGGAGTAGTTACTAGCAGCGAGTTCAATCTCAGAGGTTCTTTGTGTTGTCTTGGAACAGCACCAAAGGCTTAAGACGAAGCATTTTTTGCTGAGATTCTCAGTACTGCCTACTTCTCTGTGGGCACGTGGCATATAAAACACTACTCTGAATGAGGAAATAACTGGCCAGAGGATTTGATCAATTAAAAGAAAATCTCTAGATAATTATTCTTCCTGAGCAGCCATCAGATCCTTCTGGGTTAGTAGCTGACTTAGAGGATTAGTATACAAAATAACACTGCTCTCCTGAATATGATTTATTCTACGTTGTCAGTGCTGGGATTTTCAGGGAGCTAAGTCTCCAGTAACACAATACAGGTGACTTGCTGAACTCTGACTCTACTTAAAACTGAAGACCCATGTGGGTGGGGAGAGATATGCTCTTCGCAGAAATAGGCTGAAATGTGCTGCTGGTCTGTGACTGGTGGGGAAACAGGGCTTTGGGGAACATCTGCAGTTGTAGGGCCAATCTTAGTCTGCTGAAGTTCCTGTCATTCTGCAAGGCAATTTAGAACCCAGAAACCCAGGTATGAAACGTGATGGATGCATAGCAGATTTCAAGACAACAGGCCAGATCCAAACCTGGGTAAAGATAGTGAACCTAGTAGGTTCTCACCAGAATACGTTTGGCATGTTGTTCTTAAAATACAGAACAAAGCCACAACTTAGTATGTACAAGTTAGTTAGTACTTACCAATATAAGACCATTTTGACCCTGTTTAAAGACAAAAGAAATATTACTGTGAATATCTGAAATTGATCTTGATCTGTAAAGAAACAAATTGCCACTTAAACCCATGTACTGAATTTTGCAATACTTTTATCTGTCTTTCCCAGATGTTGAACAAAACATAGACTCTTTCAAAGATTATGAACCCTTCTCACCCAAATTATAATTATCCCTGTGATCCTGCCCATAGAGGTGGCTTTCTTGTGGTCACTTAAATCCTGGAGCAAAACTTTTGTCAGGTTTTGGTTTGTTGGGTTTTTTTTAATAGCCACAGACTCTCTACGTAGGTACATCGCAGATTTTTTTCTGGTTAGGAAACTAAGGAATATAAATGGAGTGTAGCTATAATGAACCACCTTGTGCCTAGTTGAGGAATTTGAAAAACATCAGTGGATTGCCATTGCTACACTGAGAAATGATGGACAGTCATTTCTGTACAGTGGGTCTGGGATTTGCCAACTGAAAACAGATAGGAATAGATGGACTTTGAAAAAAGGGAGTATGATACACAAACCCATATAACTCAGGGTATCCTGGAGGGGTTGAGTGAGTGTTAAAATGATCAATATTCATCCATTGCTTAAGGAACTGAATTTGAGACAGTGTCTCTGCATGTCTTTGGAAATGTCTTGACTTATTAAATACTCTTTTTAATTTTTTTTTTTTTCGGTCCTGAAACCTACTTACAGTCATTCAGCTTGTTGTGTAATTCCAGGTGCTTGTCCTGACAGACCTGAACAGTTCTGGTTATCAGGCTAATGCAAATCTTTACTCTCCGCAAATTTAATTTTATTTCTGCTTAGAAAACAGTCCTGAGTTACAAGTCTTGCAAACACTCAGTGTGCATGCATGCATGCATGCAAATATTTATTCTTACATACATATGTCTGCTCAGTACATGATTCTTGGCTGCATTTCTTGTACTCTGAAGCGTGGTCACAGATACAGCTCTTCTCCAAAGAATACTGTGTGAAATGTTTGGGATTAATTTGTAAGGATGTGCAAAACAGCTGCACTTAGCTCTTTTGTATTGATATATGCTGGGAACACTAAGCTCTCTGCTTCCAGTTCATTAGGACCAGTATGCCTTGTTCTTTTACACTGGAATTTTCAAAACGAGGTCTGTATAATCATCCTGGCTGAAGTCCCCAGGTTCCTTGCATAGAAGAATTTGTGTACTGTCTTAGATTTCAAGATGAGAAACTTCATTCTCAACTCCCCTTCTCTCTGCAGGGGATTATCTCTTACTGAGTTTTTTTGGGGGTGCTTGTGTCCTCTGGTCAGCACCTTCTGTAGGGAAAACTTGCATGAAGATAGCAACTGATTGTCAACAGGTTTCAGAAATTGCCACATCCTCAACTGAGTAGGGTTTGAAGAAATACTGGGTTAACTACAATAGCTACTTTCTGCTCATGCTCCTACTGCCCATTAAAATGTGTACAAAGTGTCAAAACTATGATTTTTATAATCTAGAACAACCTTAAAATGGTCAATTTCGAAGATTTTCAATATTTTGGGTGTTTGTGCCAATCAAAACAAAAATAAATGAAAGCTTAAAGTCTTTTGCCAGGTGAAATGTTCCTTAGCCTGTGAGCATTTTGATGATCTGCAATTCACTACCATTATGACTTTACTGATGAGCACAATAACAGCAGCTAGTGTAGGTAGGGCTGAGGCCCATTTAACACTTATTTCATCTAACTTAGATCAGGAGATGAATAGATTACTAGATGGCAGAATCTTCTTGATTTTGTCTGAATGAACATGTAGAGCTGCAAAAGTGATTTGCTGCCATCCTCAGACTATCAGCAAGGTTATTAGCCTTATTCTGCTTGATAATGAAATAAGGATGAGGCAGACTGTCACACAGTCTCCCAAAATTGGAGGAGAATCAAGAGAGTGTCTGATTCACATCTAGAAGGGAACTAGCAACAGCTCCGTACCTGTGAGCACTCTCCTGCCTCTTTGTTCATGTTGGGGTGAGTGCTTCTGTGTAATACAGATACACGTCCACCCATGGCAGAGGAGGGTCCTAGAGCCAGTGTATCTGTGTTTCACTGGTCAATATCCAGGGTACAAGTATGTTTCCAATGTCAGTTGGGAGCTGGGAAAGTGGGAATGGTTTTAGTTACGACAATCTACGTTAGTTGTGTCTCTGACTTGGGTAGACGTCAGAGACAGGCAGATGCTGTAGCTCTTGCCATTTCTTGGTACTTGAGCATCTAATTCTAAGATAGAAATTCTCCAGCATTCCCTTCAGGACATACTGTAAGACATATGTTTTCGACACATCCTTTCACTTCCAAAGCTTCTGTGTTGTCAGAGAAAGCACCTGGAAAGCACAAAGCTCTAGGAAACTCTGCCGTTCAAGTGGGAGATTCTGCTACAGAATATAGCCATTTTTCAGATGATATGTGCCCAAAATAAGAAGGTGACCTTAAAAGTTTGAATTCCGCCCCTTATGTAGCTCTTGTGAAAAACCTGGTAAAATGCTTGTCTTGGCAGAGCTGTTTATGAAACTGACAGCTCTGGATTACGCTTGAGCCTTCAGGATTTTCATCCCATGAATATATGTGCTGAGTAAGTCCTCTTACACAACACTTTACAATGATTATCCCTCATATCCTGTAATAACACTAGGTGGATTATAATTAGCTAGAATGGATGAAAATTGATTATAATCAGCTTGAATAGATGAACACTAACTCCTAAAAAGAGAGTGAGGGCTGACCTCCTGAAACTGGTCCTGTTAAATATAAGAGAATGAGGTCTAGTATATGGGCTGCTTCACAGGGATTGCATTCTTTTCCTCTGGTTTAAAAATAAACAGGGCAGAGGGAAAGGTGTGATGCTTCCACTAACTCTGAGAAGGGCCAGTCTCTGCTTCATTCTATGAGAAACAAAAAGATCACAAAGCAAGGCATACTGACCATGCACGAAGTCTGTAACGCATATTAAATCAGAGCACAAATTTCTTTTTCCTATATGTATCAGAATGCCTATTCTGAGAAATTGAAATAAGGATACTAACTCCAAAGAACTGCAGATTGCAACAATATACAGCTTTGAGCATGCTATTGAAATAGTAATGACTAAAAGATGCCAGTTTTCTGCATATATTAGCTGCCCCAAGTTACAAGTGACAATAAAATAGAAAGCTGAAAGACTTTACCATTCAACGGCGCTTGCATTGAGAGTTGTATCTTTAGGAAGAAAATAAGCACAGTAGTGACTGTGACTATACTGAAGCTCTTGGCTGACATCTCAAGGAAAGACTTATAATATTCCGACAGTTCACAGGTTCCTTGCACTCTGAAGAAACTCCCTTGTAGATATGTAGCAAATAGCAGAATGCACACAGAGCTTCTGCTAATGAGTTATTGCCCTTCTCTCCCCTTGTCTCTCTCCTTCCTTTTAAGACTGCTTTTTATAAAGCTCCTGAGGCTCAACCCAAAACAAATGATGTAATCAGACCTGCCTCTAGGTCACAGCACCCTCAGAAAACTGATCATACCCTTCATTACCTCAGTTTTAGTGAGCTCCTCATAGGGCAGACTCCAGCTCTTGGAGAGGGAATTTAAATGTGGAACCTCAGAAATTATTTAGCAGAGACACAAATGCTTAAAAAAGCTGTCCTTTTATGGGCCATACCACAGTAGAGTTTTTCTAGCCTATTTCAGAGTGTCTCCTTCAGCTCCCGTTTTTGGATCAGTGTGATTTAGCATAATGGGCCACTGTGAGGACTGGGGGGAGGGGAAGAGAAGTGAGGCTGTGTGTGGGACTGTTAATAACTCAGAGGGACCATGGACACTTGCCATGAAAACTATCCAACTTGTCAGGAAGGGATTTTTTTAAGCTGAAAGCTCTTGCAACCAGGAGAACACATGAAGTGGGAAGGAGTGAAAATTCATGAATAAACAGCCCCAGAGTCTAATGTTATGTTCAGGACATGTATGGACAGGGGTAAAGAGGAGCACATGGTGTAAGTTAATGTCCTCTTCTGAAGGTGATTGAGGAATATCCTCTTAAACTCAGTCCACTATGGATCGCTGAGGAGCGGAAGGTGGGATTGGAGAGGCTATTGGTTTTAGTTGAGTACATTATTATTTATAATTGTTATTAACTGCTTACTACATCTCAGTAACAGCTTTGTAGCATGTATTCATTTTGACTGGTCAGACTTTATTTTCAGCATCTTTATTTATCAACTGCTATTTAATTGCTCAATGTTATTAGACTTGTTTATTTTTTCCAACCATCATTTGTGAGGCTGATAAAGGGAAAAGAAGGTTGACTGGATCATGGCTCACTTCTGTCTAGATCCCAGGTAGCAACCTACTGTAGAGCATGATTCTGGCCTATTGCTGCTGTTCTTCTGTAGCTGTGTCCTCCCAAGCTAGGCAGAGGAAGGCTGCAGAGAGCAGTAGCAGCTAATTAATGTCTTGTAGCCTCTTAGAAAGCAGCTGTTGTTAAGTACAGTTCCTGTCTCATACTACTTAGTATTTTGTAAACCTAGATTGTAATTCTGCTTGTTTTGGTTCAGCCAGATGTAATCTAGAGGGAGAGGGCATGAGCTTTAGTGAAAATGTTTTTAACATGTATTTTTAAGTCCAGAAGAGAGTCATGCTGTCTACCATGTTTGTACAGATGGGCATGCTGAGTGTGTTGAAGCATGTGGGCTATCAGCACACAGTTGTTACTGCATGCAGGACCTTCCCTAACCTGCTGCAAGTTTGGAAATATAATTTTGTATGTTTCTGCAGAAGAAATTGTTTTGTCATCAGCCTTCAGGTAACTGGCAACCTGTCTGACAAGCTGCTAAGGCTGGTATCAGTAACAGTTGAAAATTACTTCCTCTACAAAAAGGCCCTGTTATGTAGGAGGGTGTGGACTGAGTTATCTGCCAAACTGTGTTTTCATATCTCCTTCCTTCCTTTTTTCTGCCAGTGTTCTTGAAAAGTTCACCGTGTTGAAGTATGCTCTGATTCTTAGAATTTCCCTCAACTCTTTTTTGCATTTCCACAATCTACACCTCTCCTTCCCCAGTTTCTGCTATAGTTTGGCTTCACATCCTTGGGAGGAATTCCAGGCAGCGCTTGTGCTTTCAAGGCTAGCTGAATAGAAAGCTCTTTGCTTGCAAAACCCAAGCCACAGGAAAAGAAAAAGAAAAAAAAAGAGCTCCTTGACAGTTACCTGCCTGTATTCTGCACAAACCACACAATGCTTGCCATTTTATTCTATCTTTAAGAAATTTTAGGTTGCTAGCCAGTTGGTTTTCATCTCACCATCAGTCCAAGGCAGAGACAGAGCAGGGTTTTCATAGATTGGTGGGGCTTATGAGAAGTAAATTCAGATCCCCAGTGTGACAGGTCAGGTTGAAATTTTGTGGTGTGGGTTTATCAATCTTTAACTTGCACTGTCTCCTAACTTTAGTGGTGTTTGTCAAACTGGTAGTAACATATAGACTAACGTGATAGTCATCCTGGAAAGTGCACAGGACAAGTTTAAGGGAACTCATTATGCTGAAAAATGTCTTCCGTGAATGTGGGTGTTTGCCATATTAAAATACATGTTTACAATGCAGTATGCAATAAGTAGAGCTAAGAACAGGGAGGATGAAAGATGATGTGGATCATGGAGAAAAAACCAAAACACAACCACCCAGCAGGACCATGGGCTTCAGAGGAGACTCAGTATTGCTATGGGATTCCCTGTTGAATGGAACTGCAGAAGTGCAATTATGCTGTAATATAAGATGATTCCATATCTTGTTTCTCCCTAGTTGTGATTTCCCACTTTAAAGCTGCAGCAAAGGAATACAAGGTGTGAATGATAGGTTGCCTAATGTCCCAATGTTGGAGAAAAGTTGAGCTTACAGTCCCCAGAGTTTGAGGCCCTGCCCCAGTTAGCAGGCAGCACTCCCCACCCGATGCAATTAAGGATCATGAATCCTTTTTAAAAGCAGGATCAAGTGCAGGGTGCTATCTGGCCTGAATATGGATTTGCTTAGCAGCTCCATTATTTCTGTTCCTCAGTTTTTCTACCTTGTTCTTCTCTAGAGCAGTTCATTGAAAAACTTTCAGTTCTGCTGTTCTCAGCTGAGAAGGTAGTAGAGCTTGGCTGGCTTATGCTACAAGAGTTCCCCATAGCAAAGATACCAAAATATTATCACCATCCAGCTGTGATCTAGCTAACCAGGAGTTTGCAGTACAGGCTGATTTTCTCCAAATTACACTGAAATTTTGGCTTCTGTGGCACCTCAACATGACAAATACAATGAAGTATTAAACACTACCTCAGTCTCACGGTGTATGAACAGAACTGCTTTAAAAACAGGTAACTCCCTCTATTGAGGTATATTTCAAACGGCACTGTTATCAGCAGTTATCTTCAGTCAAATTCTTCTGTACCAATTTTTCATCCCAATCTCTGTGTGTAGAATTGGGAACAGAAAAAAAGGCGGGACATTGCTTCTGAAAGCATAGTGCTATAGAAATTAGACAATGATAGGGTAAATGACCATTAGGTAAGGAAAATCAGAGAAGAACACACTTGTTAGACATTTGTTATTAGACCTGGGCAGTGACATAACCCTAGTCCATAACCAAGTCAGCCCTCTGTTATATCTGTTCAAGAGCTATGTGTTTCTCCTATGCCTCAGGGCATATGAAGTGATCTCACTGCAGACTATCTTCCTGAGTAACTTAGATTAGCAAAATACTAATTTAATTTGAAAATTTACTCTTTTATTGTTTTCCATGATACATCTGAACACGTGCCGGACTTCAGGAGTTACATATGTGAGCTCTGTTGAATGTAGTATACTGAGACTGTTATGACCACCAGTCAAGATTATTACTGCTGCTTTCTGCAGTGCACAGGCTTAAGGATGCTAAAAAAAGCAGCTCCTTGCTCATGGTTGTGTTTTTGGTATGGTAGCAGTTGCAGTGGACACACAGGTCCAGAATTGAAAGTAGACAGACATGGGTAAACATCTTCATGTGTAAATATCCTTCTTTTGAAAATGGCTACACATGTTTAGTTGGCCAGCACGTGTTCTGCAGTTCATCAGCAAAGGAAATTCTGCTCTATCTCACTTACCTTTGAGTTCTACTAATCTGATTACAAAAGCAAAGACCTCTGGGGTCCCAACTGCTTCTCTCCTCAAAATCAGCCCACCCCCATTTATTAATTTTGTCCAGCCCATAGCACACCACACACAGAACAAACTCCAAACTCCAAGTACAGATTGACAGGCACAACAATGACACTTGGCTCCCATATTGGGAAACTACTTCTTATTAGCTCATGTTTTTTAATTTGTCCTTCATTTTTGGATTAATAAATACTCTGTATTTGTTGTTCCAAGAATTCTTTCATCATGGCAATGCCCTTTACTGTGATCGCAGTAGGTATGAGAATGAGACACAAGAAAAAGAAATGAAAAATGTAGATAACAAGTGATGCTGTCACCATTTGCAATAAGTCAAAAGACCTTTAATGACTACACAACATACGAAACAGGTTGTGTAGGTCTTTTTATGAAAGCTGTTCATATTATGAATGAGCCAGAATAGCCATTTTTCCAAACTATATGGAAAAAGTTAAATTAGCTCTGCAGTTGAGATTCAAGGCTGCCAGGAATAGCTGTGTTTCTGACATGCAAATTGCCAAATTTATTTACTAAATCAAACTCTGCCATTGTCAAACAGACACATTTCATGATGGTGGACTCAAGAATTTTGGAAAAAGGAAATGAAGCCGATACACTTCCAGCAATTCCAGATTGCAAGAAATTAGAAATACTCCCTATATCTTTATGATTGTTTTGGCCTTGCTTGCACAGTTTTGACAGCATCATCCAACATATGCTCAGACAAAATTTCTTTTTTTTTTTTTCCTATCTTCACTATGCATTCCCTATTGTGTTTTTCCCATGGAATAAATGTTGTACAGCCATTACTGTATATTACTTGTTATATCTTGTGGATTTTTTTTTGCAAATTAATTCCTAAAGTGCTTCCCATGCTGGAGCATGGCAAAGGGTCATATCATCCCAGTTATGCAGGAATCAAATGAAGAGTCATCTATTCTAGCAGGAAATCAGACTGGGAATGTGGGCTTTCAGATGTTCCTCAGGGAGTGTCAACAAATGAGCTGTTGAGCAGGTATACGAGAGTTAACTTTTAGTGCCTATTAGAGCTCTCTGCAAAGTTAATGGGAATGTTTTTTGTTTATCTTATTGCAAGCTGGTTAGCCTGGATGCTGATCAGTCAATATGCACAAGTGACACTATTAAATATTTGATAATCCCAGCCCGTTAAATGGATGAGACAAGGCCTTCTCATAAGAGAGTACATTTGGAATTTTCACTTGCAAATTTCATGATGATTTGACTGACCCTCACTCCCTCTTCCTGGTGTGTTTAGCTTCAAAGATGAAGCTGAAATAAAATGGAAAAGAAGGCTTTGATGTGAGCAGTGTCAAAGGTCAGGGGAGATGGTGATACTGCATGGGTACTTTTCTTTAAAAAACATTTTAGCAAACATACGGATAAGTGGCCATAACAAACAGACTGTGGAGCACCATGCATACTGTAAACAGAAAACAAACAAGAAAGTCCGTTGGATCCAAAATAAGAAATGAACTCAACGTGTGCAATAACTAAAATCAGTCTGGGTCGTACTGCCATCTAGTGGGATCTCACCCGTTCACCCATCCACCCCCCGGGGTTTGTGAGCTGGTGGATGTTGGGGTGACTACTGGCAATGAGGCCCAGTGAGAGTGGGTGGGTGCAAGACTCCGCTGCAGCCTGCTGTGACACAGATGATTCAAACACATGCTGGTTTACTGGTAACCTGCTGTGTGTAAACAAAAGGTCTAACCCCAGGACTGTCTGAAGAATTTTGGAGGCCAAGGCCACAGCATTGACAGGCAGATGTAGTCTAGTTGTCTCAGAAACCCTAACAATGCTTGAGGAGTCTTGGGTGTTGGGCAGTTTGCATCAGTGACCCAAGACAGAAATCTTTAAACTGAGTCCTGTTTCCATGTTTGAGCTATGCTGGAATATAAACCTTGATGTCTATGTTTGAAATGTTAGTGCACACTGCCATTAAGTTCATCCTCTCAGAGCCTCTAATTGTGTAGATAAAACAGGTTGTTCAGAGCTTCAATATTCATTGTCATCTTTTTGACACTGGCTCCCCTAGAAAGGTCACTCTATTGTTAAACTGGCCATTTCCATGTTATGGGATTTTGAGTGGTATTTTTATCTCAGGCAAGTTCCATCTTTCCTTGATGTGATCTTCCTTCAGGCCTTTCAGTCTCTCAAAACTGCATTTCTAAATTACTGTGGAATGCAGGAAATTGTTCAGTATCTTTGCTTATATCATATCTACCCTACTGAAAGATCACATACTTTCAGTTAGTTGTTTGACAAGCAGATGAAGCTGAGAGTAGTTAACCCTGCTAGGGTTGCCTAGTAACCCTACTTAGGTATTGCCTGTCTGCCTTTCACAGCCAAACATTAGTGCTAGGAACACCTTCTTGCAATGCTGTGCACAGGCGAGGTAAAAACCGTAGGAATAGCCTGCACTAGTTGGCTCCAGTCACAGGACTGGTTACAAGTGCTTCCTACATGTGATCCAAGACTGACAGAAGCAATTAGTGATAGCCAAGTTCTTTTTTATGAAAACACAGACAGCTGCTGAACCAGTTGTTACTCTTTAATGAGCAGTTTAGATGTACAAAATAATATGTTGAGGTTTACCAAGAGCAGTAGAATAGGTAGATGCAATAATAGATGGAAATGCTGGACTGCATACTGTCAATTGTCACATATGGCCATCCCAGTTCTGCCTTCCTTCCTAGTGCAAAGGCCTGAACCTCACTTATGTTTGGCCATAGGAGCGTATCTAAGAGAGCTGGAGGGGCTTGTGGTCCGTTAAATTCAGGAGAGACTAACCCAAAGCCCTGGATCTACATATCTTGACTTCAGGAGCTGAATTCTGGTCTTGGTTGGTGAGGCACAACCAGCCAGGCAGGCAGGAGCTGGAGACACAGGAGCAGCCATGGGAGAGCTCTCTTGGAAATCTACAGCTTACTCTGATGAGATCATAGATCTGTTTTCTGCCTTCTAAGCTGAAGTGCCGTAGTTTCTACTGTTGCACTTTTGTGGCTAGAGCCCTATGGCTCAGTGTTGCACAGGCATGCATATGTCTGTATGCACTTCAGTGTGACTCTTAATTAAAAATGAAACCCAGAAGCACTCCAGTGGGTACAAAAAGGAATTTTAGTGGAAGTCCCAGAAATTCATTTTGAGTCTTGCATTTGTCATCCAGTGACAAACGATTAGCCTGCAAAAACAGCACATGTTTTGCTCTGTTCCAAAGGTTGGATCTTGCTGGCATCCGATGACTCTTCAAAAGGCATTTGGAAAGTGGGAACTAAGGATAGCTGTAATTTCATCCCTGGAAATCAGTATTTAATCTTCTTGGCTGTATAACTAGGACTCGCACCTTAGGAATCACTAGATGAGGACAAAGAGATCCCAGAAAACGTGTGTATGAGAGGGGACCCCTTAAAAAAACAACTTGTTAATAATATTTTGGGTGTCTCAGAATAGGAATATATAATAAATATGTAATAAAACAACTAGGAGGAGATGGACGTATCCATTTAATTTTTTTGAAGGGATACATCAAGATATAAAATCATTACTAGGTAGCTAGCTATTAAAGATAAATGCATTAACTTCTTATTGGCAGAGATCAGGCTTTGAAGGGAACCTTACATTATCAGATAAACTGTGGGGACAGTAAAACCTTCTCTTTCTTGGCAAAGGCACTGAATGTGTGTCCTGAGGCACAATGCATAATGGTAGATTTTTTCCTGCTGTGTCTTCATTTTGTTCTTGCCTCATTTTCATTACATCAGCAAGTTTGGAAGGTAAGAACTGTTTTTTAAAAAATCCTTCATATTGGGGATGATGCACAAAACCAAGATACTGATCACTGGTCATTACAAGCCATAGAGTTAGAGCAGGAATTCATAAATCCAATGCCCTGCCCTCTAAATTATATTCTACCTCTCTGAAATTCCCTGTATGTTAGTGATTTTTCCATCTGCCCTCCCAAAAATATTATGTCCTTATGGAAGAAATTTCTGCTGTGGCGGAATAGCCCAGTGAAGTCAAATTCAAGGGTTCTTGCGTGTTCTGAAGCATATGCTAAATGGGCTGGTAACTGGCAGACTGAGCAGAGCAGCACTCCAGGATTTCCCATATGAGAAGGCCAGGCACGATTGTGTGTGGCCACTTACACAAATTCAAATCAATTTCCCCAACCTTTTTTTCTGTTCAACCTAGTATTCGGATTTAGAGCCTGTCTTCCCTGAAGTCAGCTCTCAAACAGATTTACAGGAGCATGTAAGATCACATCAGGCACAGAACTAAAACTCCCTCTGAGTGCATATATTGGTTTGTTCAGAGTATGTTTTTTAGCAGTATTACAGTAAAATTACTATTACAGTAAAATATGACTGCAAAGCAACTTGGCCTTGGGTCCCAGCTGTTGGGAAAACTCTACTTGTGTTTAAACAGTAGACTCAACTGTGATGCTTAGAATAGGTTAAGCAGCACCCATAAAAGAAGCAGACTGAATGCTGTATTTACAGTGGCTGTAACTATCACCATTTAGAAATACTTCTAATCTTGGCATGCGAGTCAAAAGTCCAAATATATTGCCAGTTAATTTCAAGGCATTACATTTGGTTTCTGAGAAAAAGACCTGTCAAGTATCTGCTTAGTTGCATGTGGGGAATATATGCAATGAATAACAAACTGAGTATATACAAAGCTAAACATTAACCTTTTTGGTGCTAATAGATAATATGACTTAATAGAGGTTCTCAGTCACACGGTTGAGGTAGATACGCTGCTTTATAATGAACTGTAGGTGTAGGGACTGGCCATGGTTGCTGCGTGCTCTGCAAGGGCATGGCTCATCGTATATAACTTTCAGGACATGAGGATCACCTCGTATTTGAGTGGGTTCCCAGAGCCCATTCAGGGGAGTGACTGACACTGCTCCTAGGTGTGTCATTCTCTAAGTCACCAGCATTCTGCAGTGGGGCTGTGGAAAGTTTCCCAAAGATTATGGAAGACTGCTGGCTGTCTATCTTCAGTAAACAACATTTGGGATTGTTTTTTGCTTGAAAATACGAAATAATTATAATAGCCTCTCTAGCCTTTTGTAGTCAAAAGTACTCCGTTTTGAATACACTGTTGGTTCCTAAACCTATTCAACCTTCTAGGAAACGTGAACTGCAGGGTAGAGGGAGCTGGCAGGAGGAAAATGAGCTTTGCAGCCAGGCCATTAAGCCTGAGTCATTACTATTGAAATCTGTGTTTTAATATTGTGCTACATCCCTGCAATGTTGAAATGTTTGCCTTTTTAGGGTTTGGCAAAGAAAACAGGAAGATGCAAAATTTGCTGAAGGCCTAGATGTAGATGGGGGAGTACTGAGGACAGAACTGGTCAGCTTAAACCAAATGCAGCCCATCCCTAATAGGGCAGCCAGCCTGGTGAGGATCCTGGGCTTTGAAGACATGGTCAGGGAGTCAGCACTCTGCACAGCAGAGTGCTTCCCTGCTTCTCTGCCAGTAATTCAACAAGAAGCTCCTTTAATGAGCCTGAGCCAGTCATTACAATGCCAACTGTTGGTAACTCAAGGGCTGGGGTGCCATGTGCCCACGTTCCTGCTTCCCATTTCCTGCATCAGTGCATTCTCCGGGCTGCCTTTTCCCCCTCGCCAGCATGCCTCAGTAGGGTACCAGATTCTCCGCAGAATTACCAGAAAATAATATGGAAATTTTGGGAGGAGTGCTGGGCATGACCATTTAGTTTCCTCCTTGGAAAAAAAGCAGAGATAGTCCTTTTACATTATGCAACTCATCTTTACCTCATGGCTGGGGGCAGAAGGGAGGGGAGCTCACTCAGCAGTCCCTTTCCACTTTTCCAGTCTAATGTGTGGAGATGCATGAATTTGCAGAGCCTTCTGTAAAGCAGAGGCATCTTGTTTTGGTCTTTGGCTCAGAGCACTATCTCTTCTGAGGTGCTGTGTTGTGGTACTAATTGAGCAATAATGATGGGGCATAAAGTTGAGAATATTTCACTGTGACGTCTTCTGAAGCATATTAAAATGGGGTTTGTAAGGCAAGTAGAAGAGAAGCATTAAGTGTTAGCTCTCTTCATCTGTTGCGTTTATCCAAATAAAGGCACTATCCCTCTAGAGAAAGATCCCTCACTTTTTTCCTTACAATCTTTGATTTATCAGAGTGTCCTAGGTTCCATTTTATCAGAGACTCAGATCTTTCCCCATTGTTAGAGTGGAGCTGAGGACCTAAGTCACTGAATGGGGGAATGGAGGAGAAGTGATGACTATATGAATAATGTGCGACAAGAATTGTTATCTCAAATAGGCTCAGGTAAATTTCCTCGTCACATGGCAGGATGGTAACCCCTGCCACCACATAAAAAGCACAAATGGTATCCTCTGTTACGAAAGGTTACCTAGTAAAGATGTATGAAATAATAAAAGAATCTCAAAGGCAAAATTTTTTCTGTGGTCACTGCTGTGACTAACAGGGCATCTCTATACTCATTTAAAAACATGTTGTGGATTTGCTTGTGTGTGGGGTATGAGAAAGGATCCCTGCAAGGTGGTAACAGACCAGAACAAGTTTCCAGCAAAAGTTTCCAGCAAACCTAAAATGTGAATTCATGGTGCTCTCAGGTGGTCTTTATATAACAACTAAATAATAGGTATACACTTGTGAGTCACTGTTTTTGTCCTGTCTGTGCACACTGGAAAGCCCTAAAGTGTGGTTAAAAAAAGGCTCAAGCAAACAAGTCAAGAAGCAAAGTACAGCAAATTGAAGCATTCTGCTAAAGATGGAACACAGCTTTCTTCTCATTGCTTTGTACTTCTGGATCCTGCCAGAAATACTCCTCAGAATAACAGGATCATTTTTGTTGCTGGCCTCTGCTCTGTCTGCTTCATTCACCATACATGGTCATGGTGTTGGCTCAAGAGCTTAAATGTGAGACACTGAAGGAGTAGCCAGACAAAAGTCTTGCTATAGGGAAGACAGGCATTCAGATACTTACATCGTCAGTTCTGGCCTTGTCTGGGTTCTAAGCTGGCAGTGTAGAAGGGAGTGATCTGGACAGGGTACCAGGAGTCCCCATGCTGGATTTCAGTTTCTGACTGTGTGACTGACTTCCTTCTGCTTAATTTCTGTCTCTACCCTTTGTAAATATCTGTAGATGCTGCATACTTTCCACATTGCAGCCAACAAGACCTATAAAGCAGTATGAACTGGGGATGCTCGGAAAAAGGGCCTCACTGCTCTGTTTCCTCCTTCCGCTGGTGCAATTGTGCTCTTTGCTCTGAGCATAGAAGTTCACTGCAGTTGATGCTGCTACACAGAGGATGAATGCAAAGGCCCCTTGTTACCGCTCCACTAGCTTCATCGACACAGGATGGCTGGCTAGAGTCAGACCAGAAGTCCTTTTGTTTCTCTTGGAGTGTCTATGTGGCTGAGGGATGTTATGTGCTCATTAACTTCTATGCAACTCTAGTTCTCCTTCTATTACAAAACAAAACCAAATAACTAAGCCAAGTCTGCTTGCGACTGGGGAAAAAAAAAAAAAAAAAAAACCAAAGAAAGAAAGAAAGAAAGAAAGAAAGAAAAAGAAAAACAAACCCAAAAACTCACTTTACAGGTTTTTCCAAAATATCTTTAAGCTGTCTGGAGTGACTCACTGATGTCTGCTACACATCAGGAGATCTAAAGGTATATTTTAAAATAAAACTAGAGAGATGACTATTAACTCTTCTTCAGCCTCAGTTCCAGATGTATTTATGGCTTTGTGTTCTGCATTGAGACTGTTCTAAATCAACAGGAGAACCTATGCTTAAGCTACTACAGGATGATTAAAATAGCTGTCTCCTCATGTTGGGCTTGCAGAATGAGCTCTGCTCATGCAGAAACTCTAGGCAAGCTGTGCTCCAAGCAGTATTTTATTAGCTTTGGAGACATAAAAAGCTTGCTTGTTTGTCTTGCTGGTAAACTTTGCCAGTCATATGTTGGCTTTAAAAGTCAACATGAAAGAAGTCAGTGTTGTAGTTTTCCAGAAATGTAAATCTCCTAATAGTGACTGCAAAAGCCAGGGAGTTAGGAGTGGTGGAAGAGGGAAAAGGAAATGGGGGCCAATTCTTTGCATGAAAGCATGAAAAATGAGTGTGTTTTAAATGAAATGTATTCTGCTTATATTATATGTTCCAAAAATCTTGAAAAATGTTGTCATCCAGGAATGCAGGGAGTCCACGTCTTTTGGCCCGTACTCCCTTTGGGAAGGCAGTGCACTAGTGGTGCAGCTGCTGGTTTGAAACCTCCCCACGAGGGTGTTTTTCATGCAGCCCCTGGAACATGGAGCTGTTGGAGTTCTCCCACCAGCTTGTTCACTGCAGCAGTCTTGTGTCCAGAGCTACAATGTGATATTTCATACATAGCAATAACCACATTACCATAGCAAAGAGGATAAAAGGGGATCAGCATAACCCAGGACTGTAGATTGTAAGCATTCCTGAATAGCCTCTCTTATTACAGAACTGTGAACTGCTGCAAACCATTTGCTTACAGAGGTGCTGCTGGGAATGGGAATGACTTGTTCACTGACAGGCAACGCATGAAGAGTTTGTCCACAGTAGGTGCACAAACCTGTCCACATGACGGTAAGTCAGATGGGTTTTTAATTTCACTTTTAATATCATCCCTTAATTTCAGCCCTTAGTGATGCATCTTCACAATCCCTGATGACTTGCAGCCATCTGAGTAAATATAACCTCAAACTGCTAAAACTCTGAAATGTTTGTAGGTCTCTCTGAGAGCAGAACAATTTGCAAACAATATAAGCAGCATGTGCCAAGAACACATACAAAAAGTACACAGTGCACATACTTGCAGGAAGAAGTCTGCAGGTAGTCATAAGTCTTAACCTTCCTTGTACATAGATACATTGTGGTTTCATATTGCTAATGGTTTTACAGCACCATCAACAATATTTGCTCATTTTCCCACATGACAAGGTGACATACCGGTTCTCTTTATGCAATTAACAGCCAGGGTTGACCCTAGACATTAGCAAAATAGCTGCCTGGAATAGCAGCCTACTGGCAGCAGAAATGCCTATGCCACAACCCCAGACAACCAGTCTGGTTGCGGCTATGGTTGGTGTTTAGGCAGAAGGAGATGGGATGGGTATGGCAAAGTCTGGAGTCAGACTGATCAGCAGCCCAGCAACGGAGGTTGCTGTTTTCACTTCTTTTCTTTCCTTCCTGTCTTCATGGCTGGAGTGGCTCCGCCCCAGCCTCTTATCCTAGGAATGGCAAAATGCAGTGTTGTCTATGTGGATGAGAGGCTGTAATGAGAAGTCAGGCTTGTTAACCTCTGTTTTCTTAGAGAAAGACTGTAATGAGAAGGTTTATCTTCATGCAGAAATACTAATAGCAATGGTGTAAAGCTTAAGCCCTGAATCTGGGAGCAAGATTCATGATTACATGCCATGCTTATGAGTACCTAAATGCTCTGGCTATTTAGATCAGCTTTTTGATCTACTACAGCTGTTACATTTACCCATCAAGAGAAAATTATCCTACCATCATCAAGCATGTCTTGGTTAACCTGTAGTTCAGAGTTTTGGACCTTATGGGCCTGAAAGATGTTGAGCCTGCCATTTTCCCTTGGGCTTGCATGAAGTGGCATTAAGTGAGACAAAGGAGAACCAGCTGTCCTGAATTAAAAGCCCATTTTTACACTACACTACACACCACACAAGTTTAATAATTTTCTTGGGCTTGGATACTCAATCATGTTTACAAGAGTAAAATCTCATTATGCTCTAAATGCGGGCCTGGCAGTCTCTACCTACTTTAAATACCATGCTTAGGATAGAGATGGTACAGCAGTCAAGTCTCACATTGCTTAGGCTTCAGTAATTTTTAGGACTGAACATACAAAGTGATCTTCTACTGAAACAATAATAATTTAATGAAAGGATCACTATGATGAGATCACTGCATCATTTTTTCAGCTGTTTGCTACTTTACAAAACTGCTAACATGCAGAAGGCAGAGATAGTGATTAGTCATCTGGTTTTAGCCTATTTTACGTTGCTTGTATGTTTGAACCGTGGGAAGTGGTTCAAAAGAAATATGGAATATTGTTGATAGGGATATATGAATCAGTGAAGACATCAGAATGTAGTTATGCAGTTGCTGCTTAACTATCTTTAAGTGACTAGTGATGGGGCAAGGAGGGACCACAAAATGCAGCAGGTCTTACCAAGCTTACTCATCTACTGACTGCAACATCTATTGGGTCCCTGCTATTAAAGCACACTTTTAACAAAAGGGAATTATAGTAAGGAAAGCTTTTACTGCAGTTATGTGTCACCTTAGATTCTTTTAGACACACAAATCTCTGAACATACAGAAATACGTGTTAATGTGGTACAGTGTCACAGTGGATTGGGGATGGTTGCATTATGTGAGCGTGCATGAGTTACTAAGCACTTCCTGAGGGAGTGCCAGTAAATCATTTTTCATGGTGCACCATAAATTCTTGGCCACACAGGCATTACAGAAATCAGCTTGGGTAAATTCTAGAGTCTACCAGGTAGAGAAGTAGTAATGTAGACCCGTAAATATTTTTAAACAGTTGCCTTACTTATATTGAGTCTAATTGTACAAGGCTCTGAGTGAAAAAAATAATAGGCATTGCAGATTTAAAATTCTATAAAAGGTCTTCAGATAATTTTCTTGAATGTGAATTGTATCACGCTACGTACTAACTTCCTGATCCTCCCCATTTACAAAATGCCATGCATTTAAATGATTAAAAATATATTTAGTGTGAAGCAAGTCAAAATCCCAAAAAACTCAGCTACATCTCTGTTCTTCAAAATTCTTCACTGTGTCAGTAGTTCATAGAACCTCTTTGATTAAGGCACTGAATAGCCATTGGCACATTCACCCTTTGCTATAAGGAGAAAATCAGTTTGGTGTTTGGAGCTTAGCAAGACCGCTTTGAAAGATCTAGTACTGCTCATAGGGCATCCCAGTGGCTTATTTCAGAACAAGCTGGGTATCTCCCTCTCACTGTATTTTGGCATCTCAGTTGCAAGTTCCAGCTAGAGCAGAAAAATTCCGGAAGGCCTTGTTCAGTCCTTGAATTAGCAGATGTTAAGCGAAGGGAGCGAGGAAAGGAAATCAGAACCAATGGTCTCCTTTTTCACAATTCAGATTGCTACTCAACATTGTGAATAACTGAGCCTGAAGAATAACGTAATAACAAATAATATAATCCTAGTGACATGTCAAGAAAATGCCTATTTCCTTGGTAATGAGCTGATCTCCAATCAGGATAAAATGCTGCTATTTGTGAGCTAACAAGTCTTACTCAACGCAATTATCAGTGAAGTGTATATACTGTCTTTGTGTACATTGGCAAGTTTTTCCCAGGGATACTTGCTTTGGAGTCAAAACACTTCAGAATCAAAATGCTTGGAGACATTGGCACCTTTTGTGTTAATATTTACAGTTCCTTGTGGTCAGTAAAGTAGAACCAAGATCTAATACGTGCGCAGTACAGTACAAAATTCTTTGTACAAAACTAGAAGCAAGTACATGCAGCAGAGGGACAGGTGGGATGCCTTTGTAGCTTACAGCAAACAAAGAAGCAAAAATAGCTTGTAGAGTATTTTGGCTATCAACAGTTTAATACAGAGGGAAAAGTGAAATTATTTGTGTACAGTTACAGTTCACAGATACATATGATACTTTTACTGTAGTAATATTCTACATGGAAATAACAGATGTTAGAGGTGAAAAAAGTCATATTAGTTCACCCAGTTCATCCTGGGAGTTTTCTGTCATACCATTTTTAAGTGTTTGGAATGGAACTTTAGAAATTAATCTAAACACTGCTTTTAGAATATTTTCTTTACATGTCCTTTTCACAGGCAAATAGATTTCACATTCTGATTCCTGAGTTTTATCTGAAATAGTATCATTCTGTACCATCTCATTCTCTTCCCAATCCTCCCAGATTATCATCTGAGTAATTCTTCATTTAATTTTTGTGACTGGATTATTTTCTATTTTCCTTAGACTGTTAACAAGCTAATTGTAGCAGTGAAATTGAAAACCTGTGTGTCATTTAAACATGCAGTGTTTGTGGCTTAGAACCATCTATGGTTTTGCCCCATGTGACATAAGAAATAGTACTAGTGATTTTTAGGTTCTGGAATTACTCCAGTGCTTTTGAACAGTTTCTTCTTCCTTGATCAAACAGATAGGTGGATAGGCTATCACATTTTCCAGGCAAATAGGTAGTACTAGGTTTTGTTTCAACAGGATGTTTGGGAGTTCTCTGTGCTCTAACACAGTATGTAAAATGAGCTGCCTTTTTTTTTTTTTTTTAATATACTTGTAGTCCCCTTGTTTGCCAAAAATTAGTGAGTAAGCCTTGTTCAGTTGTGATGAAGAGAAATTAGTTATGTTGGCTATAAAATGTTCTATTTTGATTAAGATAGGATGAAATAAAGCCTGCTGATCTTAAAAGTAGCTTAAGCACAAGTACAGAATCATTATTATATTTTCAAGACTAAATTTGGAAATAATATAATATAAAATTTACATAACTGATTACAGTAAAAGCTAAATGCCAGTGAGATGAAATAATACTGCTAGATGTCACCCTGATGCACTTGCATTACTGAACAGACTCTGGAGGACAGTATAACAATTGATGAAGGTGGTGTTGAAAGCTGCCAGACATATGAGAACTTTCAGGCATTTGTTTAAAGCATGAATTAAAATAACCCTTCATCTGTACAAATAACACATTAAGAAGGCAATGTGGAAAATTTAAAACCCATTCAGTTTATTTGTAGCATTTATTTTTCACATCTCCCTTGGTTCAAAAACCCACCACACAGAATAGTCACATTCATCTTTATTTATACCTTGCATTGTGACCAGGCTGTGATAATGCAGACAAAGCAAAGTTTGGATCAGAGTTAAAGCTTTGCCTTTGTTTGATAGGATGCTTCTGGAATCCTTGGAAAAGTGATGTAAAATTAGCATAGGCTTTCAGAAATCAAAGCACTAGAAGATCATATTCATATCTGTTGTTTTTCTTTGCTTGTCTGTTGCACTACTCTCTTCCTTCTACTACTGCTCTCTTTTCCCCAGCTACAGCTCTCAGAATACAGGGAACTAGAGCCATGTCCTCAGGATTTCAACTCACTCATCTGGGAGATCAGGCTGCAGCAGGTTTCCCCACTTTTTGCATTCCCATTTAGCATACTTAACACTGTTGCAAATGACAAGAATATTTCAGATACTTTTAATACTACCCTGCTGTTTGTTTCCTGCAGAGGAGTATCCAGTCTAGAGGACTGCATCACCTCAAAATACCTTTTCCAAAATGTCTACTTCTAGGAACTGGATTTTGCAAGCATGCTCAGCAATGGGAAAATCAGATCTGTTACAATAGACTTCATGGAATACCAGTTTGTAGTCAAGGCCCAGAAACCGCTCGATCTCTTTGGGCAAACATAAACTGTGGAAAAGGACATGTGACAGTAACACATTAACGAATTGTGCCTTTGGCCCATTCTGACTCATGGGCTTGGAGGAAGAGTGAAACAACCTGTTGATTTCATTTGAAAGAAACAAAGGCAGCTTCTCAGCTAGTCTGGACTCAATAGAACAACTCTGGTGTATACCACCTGGGGAATCTGATCCGTAGTTCTGACTGTGTGAAGGGACATTCTTCTAGAGAAACATATATATATATATACATACGCAGAGGAAAATATACAAGGAAAAAAAACCCCATATATATGTGTGTGTGCATGTTTGTACACAATCCAGGCCACATGGATCCTATTGATAGCATGCAATTTCTTTGGCCAGTTTCCTTCTTTTCTGTGTGTTTTAGGGAGCACAGCTGCTCTGTAGACCTCAGGTACATACTTGAATTAGACTTAAAAAAAGGTAATCTTCTGCTCTGATGGAATCTATATCGGCCTAATACAATTGTACTGCTATAGTCAACGTTATTCCCCACAAGAAGCAACTCATTAAGAAATGGGAGATCTGTCCTTAGCACTGAAGAGAACCATTAATCCAATGGAAGTAGAAGTTCACGTAGTGTAAGCAGCGGGGAATGAAGAACACTTCTGTCCTTTGGCACTACCTGGTACCTTTGCACAATACTTTGTGTCACACCGCCCCCTCAAGGTATGTGTACAGAAGTGTCGTGGACGTGCTTTGAAGGGAGTCATGCCTATTTACACTCTTTAATGTTATGTTCTAAATACTGTCACAGATGCTTGCTCTGGTCATTTGCCTAGTTCTAAATTTTTGTCCTTCATCTTGGGCATCTCGCCTTTTAGAGAAGAATTTTGAACCTTGTAAAGGGAGTCGCTTGTGGTGTTATGATCAAACACCGAATAAGTGTGTGACCTTTATTTTCAGAGGACGTGCAGGAAATGGAAGTAGATTTGTTAATGAGACAACATGCTGCCGGAAATGTGCTTGTGGTATTTAATGTGCTGTAGCATAGTTTCATACACAGATGCATGCAGCTAAGCTTCTGTCCGCTGCAGAGATGGTATATAAGTCGCAGAGCTGCTAGGCCAGCCTCTAGTAAAGGTTTTCTTAAGCTGAGACCCTGTATTAGAACTTACATATATTCTGATGCTTTCTGTTGATATTTTCCATGCCAGTTGTCTGCCTCAGAGTTGCATCTGCACTAAGTAAAGAATTCATTTCCTTGTGGTGGGTTTCTGTGTAGTTTCCGTTGTTATCACCATCATACCTGAATGTTTCACTTTTACACCTTTGGGAAATAAGAGGTGAAAGCCCAGTCTATCAAGTTTCTGCTAGGTCTGCATTGGCATGTAGTGTTTTCAATGTGTTTACTGCTTTGTGTGTTCAGAGCAAAAGGCTTGCTAATATCCTTTCCAGTTGAGTGTTCAGGGCATCTGCCAATCTCATTCCACACATTCTGAGTTTACCACTTAGAAAAGAAGAAACTTGCCATGGGAGATGATATTCTCTCTATGCCTTTAATCTAGAAATTGAGGATGGATGTTTAGCCATAGAGACAGGAGGACTCCAAAATGTGTGCTCTGAGCAGAGCTGGCCTCTTTTCCTCAGCTGTAGCTGAGAAGGAGGTTAGACTTCTAACTTAAGCAAACAGATCTACTTAGTAAAAAAATCGGTTTAAATAACTTGCCAGGTGGCATGCAAGAATTGTCTGGCAAAGACTGAATTAGATTCTAGTTCTTCAGGCTAGCATTCATTCCACTCCTCCAGCGTCGTCCCTTCTTCATTCCATCCTCTCCAGTTTCTATAGCAAATGAGGAAATCATCTAAGGCAACAAGCTGCTTCAGTTGATCCATTGAGTGCTGTTCATCTAGTGATTTTCAAGGAAGCCAAGATCACATGGAAAATTATGCTACTGCATCATTAGACCATATCACAATACATACACAAGGGAGGCAAGTTAATGTTTTCAAATATTTAAGACCACAGATTTTATTTCTGAGAAATACAGCAGAACTAAAGAACCCTCCAAGCAAACTTCCCCACTGTAAATTGTTAGCATATATGCAAGCTACCAATTCAGGGCCAAAGTGTAAGCTCAGATGCTTTCAGATGGAGCCTATAGCATAGATGGATGACTACATATATTCCACAAGAGGATGTTGTGTGGAATAGCTCTGTTGTAGTAGAGATGATGATGTGCTATATTAAATAGAAATTTCTTATTTATAATGCTAATTCACAGGCTCCTGTTCTGCACTGATTGCACTCATTGTGAGCATGCCTATAGAATTTATTTTAGCTATCATCTAAATTACTCTGATCTGAGGAAAGATGGGAGCAAGAGATGGGACTCCAGTTCCAAATCAAGGGATTTGTGCTCAAGAAATTGCACTGAAAAAGCAAACTGAAAAGGAAAATATACCCAGAGCTTCTACTCCAGTCTTCCTCTGCATTCAACATATATGCCTCACTGCAAGCCACTTAAAACTAAACTTGTTGTAGTAGTGCTTTTGAGATCCAAGTGCTCATAGAATTGCATTATTGATCCATTATTTTTCAGTAGGCAAAGAGGCTGCATTACAAATATACTTATTACTCTTCTAAATTGTCCTTATGCATCCTCACATATGTGATAACTAACTGCTATGCATCATGACTCCCGAACAGATTGAGTCATCCTTACTTGAGTATTTCTCTTGGCAACCAAAGATAAATTTAAAGGCTACCACATTTGCTGTGGGCATGGCAACTAAAACAAGAAACATGCAAGTGTTTGGACAAAATTACACTTTTAAAAGAGTTTCACTAAACGGCTGTCAACCCACAAATGAAAGGAGGAATAAAACTCCATTATTATCTTGCAAAGGAACAAGGTGTCACAGTGTGGATGGGTTTGGCCCCTAAACATGAAACATCAGGGATGGAAGATGAAGGGCCTATCTTGGTAAGCTGACACCTTTTTATTTAGTAGTTTTTCACAGCTAAATGCTGCCCAGAGAAGTTATAACTGATGTCTGTCATTCTAGGAGATGCTGGGCTTAGCAGAGTTATGCAGTCCCTCCCAATCTCCTGCAACTCCAAGCACTTTTTTAAAAGGGATCTTAATAACTTCACAGCAGGGGAGAAAGGACATTTTTTCTTTGTGTGTTATATTGCAAGTTGAACAGTTGCATCTTAAAATAAAGGTAATAGATGGTGATCACAGGCCTCTTAAATTAAACCAAAGTTATATGTTTTTTTTTTCTTTGAGAAGTCTGCAAGTTTGCAGCCTTCTGGACTAAAAAGAGGAACTCTAAGAGAAAGCAGTACATAGGCCTTATATCTCTAGACATTTTTGAGGATGTCTTTCACAGTCCGCTAATGTTTATTAGAGTTTTACTGCAACGGATCATGCCTTTTCATCTTCATCTTCTTTTAAAGATACTACTAGCACTCCACCCCCCCATCCCCACCAAAATAGTAACACTATCTGCTACCCCATTCAGACTGTTATTCTGTTAAGTCCATGAGGGGCTTGGGGAAATAAGATGGCAGTCTCCTATTGACTCTTACTTCGTACTTGGATCTAGTAGTATCTTGCCAGAAGATACTCTTCCAACATGGCTATGCTTATAAGAACTGTTCTAATATAAGGTATTGTAGCTCTACTGATTTCAATACATTGCCTTTGGTAGAGATGTAGTAGTTCATAGTGGCAGGGGTTCAACTCCAGTGACTGTGCAAGGCCATACTGTTCTTTTGGGACGCCCTGGTTTTGTTTACTTAGGAAAGGAATTGGTTCTCCTCTCCAGGTATATTGTATCAACTGTAAAGTAATGAATGGGAGTGCTAAAATGAAAGCAGATAATTAAAAGTATTTAAACATGTTTATTTTACCATATTTAATCATTGTTAACCAGCTCTTTATTTCTGAAAGACTAAATATACTACTAACAATCCACACAGTGAGATAAGGACTGACTGTTTTGGTTAAACTCTGGTTGCAAAAGACTACTGAGAGACGGCCAAGTGACACTGCTACGTAGCGGAAAATGAGAAGGGCAGATCCAGTTGAGGTTTCTTTCTCATCGTTTGTGTGTAAGGATGGGTGGGGCATGACGAGAATTAAATGTGTGCATTGGTTAGAAAAGAGAGAAAGCAACTGCAGTCAAACTGCTGCTTTAATTTAATGTATGTCTTTGTTATACATTGTGGCAGAGGGTGGAGAAGAAACAAAAGGACCCCTTGGCTAATATATAAACATGCTAACCTGACCACCTTTTTGCTCCTTAAACTTGTATAAGTGATTCTTAGGTGTATATCAAAGTTGTGTTGTATGAAACAATTTTTAAAATTCTGTCCTCCCAATTCATTTTTTTCTCTATTTATACAGTATTTGTTAGAAAACTATACAAATACATGCTTTCTGTAGAACCTGTAAAATATATGTTGGGTATGTTACTTACCTGATTGATCAAACTGACAGTTTTGAAGGACGGGGAATATGTAAGGAAGCACCACGGTTTTGTGTCAAGATAACATTTGCAGCCATTTAATTCACAGTTGGGTATTGATGAACTAATTCTCTTTCTAACTACACAGCTAGAAATACAAACTGCACTGAGTGTAGTTGAAGTAGTTTCTGATGCTGTGGAAAACTGGATCTTTCATGCTCTCAATTTCCCCCCCTATAAACACAGTGAAAAAGAACAAAGAGGGTAAAGAACAGCGTTCTGCCAAGGAGATTTGTGACCACGAAGACATCTTTGATATTATCTCATCTGAAAATCCATACAGAACTGTCAATTTCTAAAGTAATCTTCTATGAAATAGTGCTGTGCCATGTAAAATACATGGAGATAGACGCTTTTTCTGTGTATATGCAGATCACACAGTGGGCAAAACTAGTGGCAAAATTGTATTTCTCCCATTAGTTATGGTAAGAGAAAATGTCTAAAACTCCTAATATGCAGGAGGAGTCACAGTTCCTTAGATTAAAAAAATCCCCACTTTTTCAGGTATTACGGTGGTGGCGGACTTTACTTGCTACGTTTGAAAAGGAACTGAGTATTTTCAATACAACATTTGTATTGATCCAGCATAAGCACGCAAACTGCTGAGCCGTACAATTGTTAACTCTACGTTGTCTGGAAAAGCTGTAAGACCACATCTGTACTTCTACTGCTGCTGAACTTAAAGGTTACAGCCACAGAGTGGGAAACTCAGTAACAAGCTAAATTCGAGGCCAGGTAACTCTTTAAAAAAAAGCGTGAGGCGAAGGTATTTGCAACTAATCAGCAGAGAGACAAGATGACCACGACTGCCCGTTGTCTCTGGGGAGAAGTTAAACCACGGAGCTGCTGAAGGCAGAGCTCAGGAAGGAAGGGTACGCCATCGGCTGTGCATGGTAAGGAACCGATGGCTTGAACACAGCACCTGCCTTACCACGTACGCAGAGCCGTACCGTTTTTGTGAGCGGAGCGCACGGGAACCCTTGCGGCCCGCCGTGGGGTGGGACGTGCCCGTCGCAGGGAGACCCGGCAGCGGCCGCACGGCTGCCCCAGCCTGCGCTCGGGTCTGCGATTCGTGCCCCAAGTAACCACCAGGAGAGAGCGTGGGGCCGGCACTGCCTTTCGGTGCGGACACCTGCGGCAGAGAGCTGTCAGACGTTTCGAACGAGGAGATGGGAGGGACAGAGCTCCGCCGTACCGCTGGCCTTCGCCAGGACCCGATAACAGCCCAGCCCGCCGCAGGCCTCCGCAGGGGCTGCCTGCGCGTCCCCTCAGCGACCCCAGCGGCTGCACGCCGGCCTTGCAAGAGCGGGGCCTCTCTCTCTCCCCCCCCCAAGCGGCGACCGCGGGGAACCGAGCGCCCCGCCGGGAGCGAGCCCCGCGCGGCACCCACAGCACGCGCCCGGGGGAGGCGGGGCGGGGCGTGGCGTGGCGCGCCAGGCCTCCCCCGCCACGCGCGACAGCAACCGGCGGCCGCCCGCTCCGCCTCGCCCGGACAGGAGGCGACGGCGGCAGCGCGGAAAGCGCGGCGGGCGGAGCGGCGGACGGGAGGCCGGCTCCTCGGAAAGCCCGGCGGGCGGCGGCGAGGCGGGCTGAGGGAGCCGCTGGGCGCGGACGGGAGGGCGGCTGCCCGCAAAGCCCGGCGCGCGGATCGCGAGCTTGGCCCTAAGATGGCTGTTGTGCGCGGGGCGCCGTTGCTGTAGCGCCGCGAGGAGCCGCCCGCCGCGCGCCCCCCCCCCCCCCTCCCGCCCGCCCCGCCGCCTCCTCGCCCGCCATGGAGTGCCCGCACCTCGGCTCCAGCGTCTGCATCGCACCCGACTCGGCCAAGTTCCCGCAGGGCTCGCCCTCCTCCTGGTGCTGCAGCGGTGAGTGCGCCCGGCGCGGCCTAGCCTGCGCCGGCCCTCCCGGCCTGAGGTGGCCCAGCCGCCCCGCGGCCCCCGGCCGCCTCTCGCCGCCGCCCCTCCGCTCCTTTGTTCCCCGCGGCCGGCGCGGGCCGCGCGGGGCATCGCTGCCCCCTCGGCGGGACGGTGCCCCGCGGCCGGGGGAGGGCCCGGGGGTACGTGGGAGGGAGGCTGCCCCGGCCCCACTAGCCCGGCGGGGGCCGCCCCGCGGGATCTCCTCTCCGGGGGCGTTGTGGGGCGGCGGGGGACGCCGCTGCGCTAATCTTTCCACTCCTTCTGCTCCCCGCGGAGCGGCCGCCACATGTCTCGGGGCGGGGGCGGGCAGCCCCCGCTCCTGCCCCGGCCCTGGCCTTGCCTGCGCAGCTTTGTCCGGTGCGGGAGCGCGGCCGGCCGGTCCGCCCGGGGCGGGCAGCAGACTTTGTCTTCGCCAGGGGCCGGCGCCCCCAGCCCCGCCGAGCGCGGAGGAATGCGAGACCGCGGCTCCTGGCTCCTTTTGTCTGCCGGAGGAGCTGCGTGCTTCGCCCTGCCCAGGGGAAGCCTGGCCGCGGGGGCCGGGGCGGAGAGGAGAGGAGCTGGTGGCTGCTGCAGCGTCAGTGTGTTCTTTAAATCAGTCTGAGATGACTTTTTTTCCTTAATATACATTTTTGAAAGAGCTTTGGAGAGTGTAGTTGTAATTGGACTGCCGAGGCTGAAGGTGACGCGTGGGCCCCCCCCTCGATCCACGGAGCAGCTCAGTGAAGGTGGTCTGTGGGGGGTCTGGGAGTCATGCTCAGCTACTGTGCTGTGTGGGTCCGTAGGAGTGTAGAGGTCATCTTTTTTTAGTACTTTGCTCACTGATTTAGTAATGCAAATTACCGTCTTTGAAATTTATCCTGTCTTCAGTAGTGTCCCTCTCATGATCTTGTTTGTTCGGGGGCTTTTCCTTTAAAGGTGCCATGCCCAAGGTGTTTTAAATTTAGCTTTCTAATGGATTATCGCACGCTTCTGCACAAATAACTGCAGATGATTGCTGTCATTTTTGGTACGTGTTTTTGTTTGCTGTAACTGTAATGTGTTTAGTTAATGCTCGGTATGGAAGTAGACATGACCAAGTGTGTTTAATGTAGGAAGTAGGCCCCACTTTGAGCAGCAGCGTGACTTGTGCCTATGGGCACCGGAGAGAAAGCCTCATTTGGGAATGACTGATCAAGGAGCGCCAAAACCCTAGATATATTTTAAGGTGTTCCTTTTTTTAAAGGAAAGATGGTTGTCCTTTGTCTTGCAGTATTAGTGCTTTCGTGTGGGAAGGCTGTTGCTTACTTGAGTTCTTCCCTGATTGCAGTTTCCTGGAGCCAAGGTGTGGTAGTGCCGCTGCTTCCTTTGGCAAAACCAGTTATTTTACTCTGTAATGCTTTTGATTTTAGAGGGAGTATACTTTACAGTGGAATAATGTGGAGAATGATTGAAGGAAAGGAGGAGTATAGGAAAATCTGTTGTCCCTAATGTTTCTTTACTGAAAAAAAATTAATGACAAGAAGTCTAACTCCGTAGGTCCATCTCTTATCTTCAGAGTATCAAGGGTAAGCAAAGTTGTCAACCAGAAGCATATGGCAGTAGGGAACCACCCTTTGGAGAACTTTAAAAAGATAAAATTGTCAAAACTAAAAATACATGCTCAGGTATTAATATGACTTTCCAATTTCAAAAATTAGCCAGTTTACAGCTACAGGACCCTGTTAGGCATGCTGCTTCTCAACAAAGAAGTTCAGCAATTAGAACAAATTTTTCTTTGTTGTTCAGAGGTGTTTTTCCCAAAGCAGCACTTACAGGGAGAGCCAGTTGCTGAGCAATCAACTGATTTATTACAGCTGGGAGGCAGGAAGAACGTGCCGGACACTTTGGGGAGCTGAATAGATTGATGAGGATACCATGTCTAGGGCAGTGTCTCTGTTTGCTATGCTTTTTAAGAAAATTAAGATAATGAGTCACACAATACTCACATAGATAACTATTGAATTCTTAACAAGTGGATAGAGAAAAAGGTAGGTGCATTGAATTTAGAACATTCCAATGAACAAATAGCAGGCTCTTGTTAATTTAAAGCAAATGAAAATTGTTCTTTTTAAAAATGAATTTTGCATTCTTACTAGTATAGTAAAATGTAGTGCCTCCCTTTTCAGTTCCAGCTAGTGATATGTGATTATTGTTACATTAGCTCCCTAATGGTATATAGAGTACTGTCTCTTTCTTGTTGGTGCTCATTTTAGTGAGATTAATTTTTTTTAAAGATGTGTAATACTTGTTTCTGTCAATTCACAATAAATACAATTTCTTATTTTCTGGTTTTGCTGCAACTTGGTAATATAAAATTAAAGAGAGAAAATGCCATGTATATCTTGTCAATGTAATGCATTTTCTGTTGCTTTTGATGCTGTGTTTTCTCAGGTTCTGTGGGCTTAGTTGTTTTTGTTGGTGGTGTTGCCTCAGTTGGAGAAAAATATTTAGAAGGTAATTTTCTGCAGTCTGTAATAATAAGGCATCTCTCATCAAGCACGTTGTCTCAAAATGATTCAGAACTTGTTGTCAATCCTGTTCTGCGTTGCTGCTGACCTTTCCAGAAAAGGAGAGTAAGTGAAGATACTGATACAGGAAGCTTTCTGGCAGTCACATGACCTGCCAGTGACAGCAAAACATTGCAGAATAGGTTGGAGAGTGAGTTCTTGGTTGAGACTGCCAGTGGCTATTTTTATCATTATCTTGCGTTTCTGCGATTTAAGGAGCTGGAATTGTCATGCTGAGTGATGCCTGTTGGTTAAGTACCTTTTTCTCGCCTCTCCACAAAAACTCTCCTGATTGCAACATTAACTTCACAAGGTAATATGGAGGCATTTTGGAATATTGTTATTTGATATTGAATATTGTGTCATCGTATAATGGAGGGGTGTTGCATTTGATGATATTTGGAAGCTAGCTTTACTGAAGTTAGGGAATTGATCAGAGGAGCATGTGCACCAGCCTGAATTGCTCTTTTGGCCTAAATCAGTTCCCCTTGAAGCTATCTGACAGAGTTGTTATGGAGGCCTTATGATGAAGGAAGACTTAAAAAAAGTAGTGAGAGGAAGCATTGACAAGTGTGTTGATCCAAGTATGAATGTTTTTGCTCCAAATTAAAGAGTAATGATGTATGTTCATTTTAATGTGTCTCTAGAATGTCTGTTATGTTACTGTTATGTAGTTTGGAAGCCTGAGAGTTTAAGCACTCCTGTTTAGAAAATGGCATGCTTTCCCCTGAGCATTTAGTCCGGTCAAGCGTGCTCTGTACAGTAAGTGATGCAGAAAGCGGCACGCATTTGCTTTGAGGAGCTCTAAGACTATCAAAAGAGAGCACAGAATGCCTTTTTGCAGATCCAGAGGCAGTTTGTTTTTGTTGTTACTGTAATGGGGCATTTGAGAAGAGAGGAGATGAATATATAATGTAGAAATTGTACAGAAACTGAAAATGGCTTTTAATCAGTGCTGTCACGTGAAATACTGTATGCAGATGTCTGCTAATTCCAATTACAGTGCAGTCTTTCAATGCACTTTAATTTCTGAAGCTTCTGCTGAAGTTGGAAGCAGAGTAGCTGGAGGCATTGGCAAGACTGCAAAGTGTCACAGACTGAATCAGTTGAATTTGTATGATGTGCCACACCTTCAGCACTGTTGTGCAAATCATGTAATTATGAAAAGTACTCTGGAACAGCTCAGATGTGGTATTTCTCAACAACTTTTAATAGGCTCATGAAACCGCAGGGATTCATGCCTCACCTAAGTGAGATTGCAATCTTCTAAGCACACCTGTGCAAGTCTGAAGTGTTTTTCCAACTTTTATTTTCTGTGTGGTTGAGGATTCATTAGTTCTCACTGAACTCATTGATTGTTCACTGTATAATTTGAAGTTCTTTCTTTAGAAGAACAACTGCAGACAGATAGGATTGTGTCTGCTGAAAGGGAGACTTGGTGATTTATATTTTTATTTTTGTAAAGGAGAATTGTACTTCTGAAGTATGCTTAAAACTGTTGCTTTCCAGCTCACTGTCAGCTGAATACATTTTTTTTCTTAAATAACATAATTTTGTTAGATATTGAAGAGCAATTCTGGCTGTAGACTGGTATTTCCTGTAAATGCTAAATATATTTGCCTGGCATCTGTTTCTTGCACTCTAAGTTCTGTTGAATAAGAGCTGTAATTTCACAGTTGGTCAGAAACATACATTGTGGCATTTGCAAATGACGCTGAGACCATAAAAAGTACAGAGAAGAGCTAGCATGAGGAAGCTGTTTGAGGCCTAGTGAACGATGATTATGGTGGAAATCCACGTGCTGAATTAATGACATTTTTTCTGTGTTTGAAGTAATGTACTAAATTACTTAGTAAATTCAGTTAGTTCAGAATAACCCTGAATATCACTGAATACTTCATTTATATGTGAGAGCAAATGTTTTCGGCCGAGTAGAACTTTCAAGAGCATGACTGAACTGGGTCAGACTGCTTTTGACGGTTTTTTTTGTTGTTGTTTGCCCCCCCCCCCCTCAGTTTTTGTTTTTGTTTTCTCAGTTAAATCAGTTACACTGTTCTCTTTTCACTGGGGTAGGTAACAGCATTCTGCCACTGTGTTTTTTGGCGTTGGACTGTTGCAGTCAGTGCCAAAATAAATACACTGTAAAAGCTCAGGTACACAGACTTTAACTGTCTTGGCTTTCCTTTTCATCTCAGCTCCTCGTTAGTGTTTCTTCTCCATCTCCATGAGTATTTGTCTCTCCTTTTGCTTTTTCCTTTTTATTACTAGAGGTCCTAATTTCCTCTTTCCTTCCATTCTTACTAGAGTAAAGGAGAAGCAGAGACAACTCAGTGAAACTGGAGAAGGGTGGGTAGGGCCTTCTTCCTGTGAAAAATTCTGTTCAGTCAGCTGTAGACTCAGGGTAAGCTCATGGACAGTGTGTGGACCTAATGGTCTGTGTGTATGAGGGTTATTTATCACCCTACATCTGGAAAATTAATTTGGCCTGGAAACTACCAGATTTATTCTGAAATGTAAATGACAAAATAAGTATGTAAAAAAATTTACCTTTTTTTTTTTAATTCAGTCACTTAATTTCAAAGTTGGGTAGTCTTTCATCCGTTTCTCTGGGTCACTGCAAGGCAGGAATGCTTGTTAGTAACTCTGCAGACTTTATAGGTTGTTATATCTCCTTAAATTAATTCCCTGGCTGTCTTTTTTTAAGTAAAGCTTGTTAGATTTTGGTTTTTTTCAGACTCAGCCTTGTTTTCCTTAAAACTGTTGATGTTTTGTTTTGGGTTTTTTTCCCATTTAAATCGGTTACTGATGTATGAGCTAACCATGGAGGCAGTAGTTACCTTTGCCTGTGTGATAGAGCATAGTGCTTTGGAACTGATTCTGTTAGAAGATGCACGCTTATTGAGATGGGGTAAGGGTCTCAATTTCAGCCTCACAAGCTAGACCTAATTGTCCTTTTAATTACAAAAAAAGGGAGTCTTTTTGTTTTCACATACTTGGTATCTTTTAAAAGTCAATAAACTTAAGTTGATGGTGATTAATATGTCCTAGATTTTCTCTTCAAAAATATGTTTGTACTCTCTACTCAACAGAATCACAATCAGTCACAAAACTTGAATGTTAGCTGAGGAAAGAGACTGCTTCAGAGGAAAGTAGTCAGACATTTAATACAGTGCCTTTGTTTAGAAACTAGATCTCATCTTCGTGATGATTTTGAATATAAACTTTGAAGGACAAATTTTATTACTGACTGTTCAAAAGTATTTATGATCTAACTAAAATCCAATGTTTTGAAAATATTCTTCAAAGTATACCATATGGTAAGGAGACAGGATAGTCTGAGGCTTTGTGGAAGTGGGATATATAAGGCACACACAAGTGTGTAGGAGAGACACTCATGTGCATGGCAGACTCTTGATTTATCCACAGATTAGTGCAAATCTCATTACAGCTGGTTTAAATGTAAGCAGGATAATAATTTTCACCTGCCTTTCCCAAGACCTTCAAGATGTCCAGGTGTTAAACAAGATCAATGCATTATTCTTTGATTCTCTGATTGTTGCAAGGTGCTAAGGCCAACAGAGTTAGACTAGTTAATTTTTTTGTTGCATCTGTGTCTGAGGTTCATAGAGTGAAAGTTTCAGACCCAATGTTTGGAATGAAATTAAGCTTTGAGCTATTTCTCATTTGATCAGTGCCACTCCCTTCATTTAGTAACCTGTTCATGCTTTGTTTTCTGTTTTAACAAACGTTTGTTACCTAGGTAAAAAGTGGTTAAAGGCCATTAATTAAAACAATCCATGGAAGTTAGAAAGTGCAACTTAATCAGAAATGTAGATCTGAAAACTAGTTAAGGCATTTCTGATTTTTATTTTGAGATTATTGGAGGAAACGGTTTTTATTGTGGAGTGAATTAGAATTACATCTGATAAAATATTCATTGCTTTATGGTGTCCTTGTTATGGGAGCAGTGCAAGATTTTGTGTCCTTAATGATTCATTTCTTTGATTATAAGAGGGTGTTTTAAACTGTACGTGACACGATGAATACACTTAGCATTCAGCAATCTTAACTGGTATGTCAGAGAAGTCCTCTAGTGGTTGGGTCGTCTGCCCCCCCCCCCCCCCCCCTTTGGAATATCTTGTGTAATTTTGGATCTTGTAAATGTAGTTATGAAATTTCTTTGACAGATTTTATTACCCATTGGAATCCAATCACAATACCCACAGGCAACCTGGCAAAATAAGGTGATTATTCTCGAAGTTAGCCTGCCCCCCAATATTGCAAGCAGACAGCTTTTTAACTTAAAAGTGACATGGTACTATCAGGCTTGGGGGTGGGGGTTGGAGGTCCTTATCGATACCAAACAGGCAGATACTGATTTTTCAAGGTAATTCATAGGTACATCATTTAGGATTCTGTGTGAATGTGAGTGTCTGCTTGTCCATGTCAAAATACAGGTGCATTTTCTCAAGATAGCCATGACCCTTTAAAAAGATTTTTTTTAAACTTTGGTTCATAAGTTTTTCATTTGGTAATGTTTTTGTCCACTGAGCATTTGATTTCTTTCCTTTTTGTTCACAGGGATGGTTAGTAATGTGCTTTTGCTAGTATTGGGGAAGTAGGAATGAAATAGTGGGGACTCAAATAAGTAGATTAATTACTAGGTTATATAAAGAAAGCAAGAAGTCTTCTTGCTGTCTTTCTCCTCTTTTCCCTTTTATTTCCAGCTCAAATGTTTTGACCTGCGATTGATTGCTGACTGACTCAAGAAGATTCCTTTCCTTAAGGGTTTAAAAATTACGTTACACTGTTGGCTTTGCTGTGTTTTTTCTGGCTGCTGTTTGAAAATGAATATTTGTGTGTCTCACCCTAACATAAAGATTGAATAATTTTTTTTTTTTCCCTTGGCATTCTGCTACTATAATGAGAAACAGTATCTGTTTTGCTGTGAGGACTAGAAAGCATTTAATTTAAAAATATGTAAGTATATATGTGTGTGTATGTATGTATTTAAATTTGGATACTAGTTAGTTATCAAAGTAGCCAAACCACTAGAAATTGGTTTTAGAATGTAAAGACGAAATAGAGGCAATAATTCCTGCTACTGATGTGTTACATCTTAATCTGTCTTTGTCTTGTCTTTCTGTCTTGTCTTTCTGTCTTGTCTTTCTGTCTTGTCTTTCTGTCTTGTCTTTCTGTCTTGTCTTTCTGTCTTGTCTTTCTGTCTTGTCTTTCTGTCTTGTCTTTCTGTCTTGTCTTTCTGTCTTGTCTTTCTGTCTTGTCTTTCTGTCTTGTCTTTCTGTCTTGTCTTTCTGTCTTGTCTTTCTGTCTTGTCTTTCTGTCTTGTCTTTCTGTCTTGTCTTTCTGTCTTGTCTTTCTGTCTTGTCTTTCTGTCTTGTCTTTCTGTCTTGTCTTTCTGTCTTGTCTTTCTGTCTTGTCTTTCTGTCTTGTCTTTCTGTCTTGTCTTTCTGTCTTGTCTTTCTGTCTTGATAATGCATGTTTTCTTACTGTTGCTTTCAGGTAGGATGTGATTTATGTGGTGTATGCAGGAAGATCAACTGCTGACATTTCTTGACCTGAAGTTTGACTTGACATGTAGAAAGATGAAATTAGCAAAAAATATGGCACTACGGTAGCCAGAGAGCTAAGCATCTATGTGTGAGATTGGTAGTGCTAAGTGACCTTATTTCTTTACCATAACAAAAGCAGCAGCGCAGCATGCTTTATGTGTCCTCAGGAACTGACATGTCTGTTTACACTGGTTGAAAGAAGTTTTCCTTACCTACCTGTCTGCTTTTCCATTCCTAGACTAAGAATATAGGCAAATAAAAATGCATACTTTTTTAACTTCCAAGTTTTTCAGTGTGGAATTCTGATTGCATAATCAAAATACCGAACTGTAAGCCAATGTGGTTGAGTGTAACTGGGGAGGTGAATTACATGCGGATGAAGCTAATCATGTTGTTCTCTGACAAACTTTCTTCAATGTTAGGAATGTGTTTGGGACTTCAATGACCTATTTATTCTATGAAAAATTGTTTACCTACCCGTGTTTTATATTCATACTCAGTTGTTGTTTAGAGTGTCTGAATTATATATGGTCTTCCATTGCAATAGAGTGGTTTACTGTAACCATCTGTGAAATTTCTTATGTGAGCCTGAGCAATGCTTTTTTTTAGTGACAAAGAGGAGGAAACCACATGTACCATTATGCATGAACACAAATATTAGTTGATTTCATAAGTTCACTCACTGTCACTTATTATTTGTTTTCTCACTAAAAACTTAATCTTTCTGGTTTTGGTTGAAAGATAATGAAGATATAACTGGTTTTTTTCCATAGCTGTAAAGTTAGGGTAGGTTGGTTGGTTTGTTTCTTTCTTCCTTTCTTTTTTTAAATGTTCTTCAGAGTTTGAATTCTCTTACATTTGAATGTGATTTGAGTCAGGCTAAGACTTGATACCGTTGAGACTTCTATTCATTGTGCATCTCTTTGTTATGAGGGTATGAAAGAATGGTTAACATTTTTGTATTGTTGGTAATGCTTACTAGGAAACTTGCTTTCTTGTAAATTCTCTTGCTTTGATTGAAATGTAATTTAAATTTCATCTTTTCTTATCTTTTTGCCTAGTACGTGGGTGTTAGCTGATTTTGAAACAAAACATTTTAAATAGTATAATTAAAACCCATTTCCTCTTCTGTCTGGTTTCACTTTGACTAGAATGCTGTTTTTCTAAAATGGGCAATAAAGATGTCTAACAAATGAAACTGATTTAAAATATTGTTAAATAGAATATTTATTTTTCTAATATCAAACAGTTTAGAACAAGTGCAGTCCATTTATGAACTCCTTGTAACGGGGCTGAGGGTAGGATAGAAAGAAGAGCTTTATGTGAAATGAAGTTTGAAAACAAATGGGAATACTCTTTTAAAACCTAAACAGTAAAAACAGCTGGCTCATAAGGTGTAGAACATGTCTCTAGTTTTCAAAGCCTGTAACGTTCCTTTTTCCTGCATTCTGTGTTTAGAAAGGAGCTTTAGCCTACTCAAAGGTTTAAAAAATAGTCTTGTAACATTTACTTCCTTTTTCAGTCACCTGGTTTTCATTACAGTTACTCATCTGGAATTGACTAGCCTTAAGTTCTTAAAATGTAGAGCAGATACTTACCAGATGTGTATACACTTTAAACACACCACTCCCCACCCCACCCCCAAAAAACCCAACCCCAAACAAACAAAAAAAACCAACGAATGATCAACAACCATAGATGTTTAACTCGGTATTTAAGTTCTGGAACCTACTCCTAGATTATAAAATAATGTTAACGTTCTGCTTGGAATGTGCTTCTGTATATGTTAATGCCTGCAGTGCCTTACGATTTTACCAATATGTTTAGTTGAGGTACTCATTTGAATATTTTTGATTCCTCCTGAATGTAAATGGACAATAGGGTCAGATAATAAAGCTTGTGTGGATACTTATAGCAACTGCCTTTTTAAATACACAAAAGAATTTGAAGTCAAAAAGCAGGAACATGATCAGATGTGTTAATACATGTGTACTCTAGTACTAAGTACCTTATATTGCCTGTTATGAATCTTTACATGTAAAAATACTGACTTAGCTTGGAGGATGCCTATATTTTTTTTAGGCTTCTTTAATTCTGCTAATAAAATGTTTTTTTCAGTGCCAGAGTGTCCAATTCTGCACATATCCAGATGTCCTGTAGTCTGGACTGTTCTGTGACGAGTAAGACTTCTAATTTTTACCCTGAGAAGCTGTTTTATTGTCCATGCTGGTTTATAACCAAGTTTGTGGCCCAGAAGGAAAGAATGGACATGGCTCTGTAATGTTGTGATTTGGACAGTTACTTCATTTTAAGTGGAAAATCCTTGGTTCCAGTCTCAATTCTAATGACTGAATGTTTTGTCTGGTGGATTTGAAATATAGAGTGCATGGACATTCATTGCTGCGGAGACTGCAGGCTGGATAAAAGCTGTAAATGCTAGGCTTGGTGAAAGTCACGCTCTCTCTTGCTTTGTCTTGCTGTTCCCCCAAATAACTGCTTATTTCTAGGAAGTGCTGGCTTTAACAGAAGTAATTGTCAGTCCTCCCTCAGCACTTAGGAGTAGTCTGGAAGGAAGGTCTTCCAAGGGTAGGAGGTATGTGCATTAAACTTGAGGCATTCACATCTTGAATGAATGGGAATTGCGGAGAAAACTCAGCTGATATATTCAGTCTTCAAAAAGACGTCATGTGGGCATCCAGAGGGAGTTTTACAGCTGTAAATTCCGGTGGTTGGGCAGAGCCTTTTTGCAACCCCAGCATGTAAGCCTGGAGGAGGGACCACATCCAACAAGTTTGTCTCCTTGATATTTCTCCTAGGCTTCAGCAATTCCCTACTTAGAATACTGGCTTTCATAGATGACGCTCTCAGATGCCTGATAAGCCCTGGTATATAGCATATGGGAAGTTTTAGGTGTTTAATTTAGAGCTGTTTTGGCAAGTCACCTTAAAAGGTTTGTGTAGAGTGCTGAGTTTTGGGATGCTTTTACTTTTGCCTGCAAGTAAAATGACGTAAAGGACTCAGGTCTTAGGGCTAGTAGGCTCAGTTCTGATCTATGCTGATAAAATTCTTTTGGTAAATTATTCGATCTCTCATTCTCCATTTTTCAGTCTGTAAATGGAAGTGGGCTCTCTGAGAAACGCTCTGAATCCTGTGACTGAAAACTTTGCATTTGAAATGTTAGTACTAAAGGGGTTTGCATAATTTTGGTTAAATTTTTGTGCAGATTTTTGTATTCCCACCACTTGTGATCGTTTCCCAGGATTTTTGCTTGCAAGTTTCTCTCACCTTTACTTCCAGATCTTTGGAGGAGGCACCTTTAGGTCTGGTTCCTTAGGCATGTGTCACAGACAGAAGGATTATGTTTCACAAAGCAGGGGTTTCACATTTTGATATACGGATTGTTGCTTCATTTTTCTTCACATGTTGTTAATGGACACTGCCCAGCTCTTTTTTTGCTGCATTTGTCAGGTTCTTTTAGGAGCAAAATGTAGAGTAACATTGTCCTGCTACCAAATCTTAATTAAATAGGGCACTGAGGGATTGTTAGGCAAAGTTAAGTTAAAGGTATGGGAAAGGAAAAGTAAGTCTATTTCTCTAAAATACTTTATAACAGTATTGCTTTTTTATATATGCACATTTATGTGTGTGTATACACACATGCATACATATAGCATGTGTATACATGCTACACATACAGCATGTTATACTTATGTAGCATATATATGTTTGTCACCAAGTGCTTATGTTTGTGGGACAATTTGCTCAGCACAGTATCAGTATACCAGTGTAGCTGCAACTATTTAAATACTGTTCCCTGTGCAGATGCTGAGTGGAGTTAACAGTGGCCTTTTTCAGTTTAGCTTATATCAGTATAGCTGACCTACTATGTCAACATAAACTGAACAGAAAAAAAGGTCACTTAGTCCAAAGACATTTCTGTGCAGGTCATTATGTTACTTTAGTTTAACCATACAATTATACAAGTAGGATAGTAGTGTTGGTACAGCTCCTTTTGAGAACAAAATCTAGGCCATCTTGTAAAGGCTGTGGAGAGTACTGGAAAGAGTCTAATGATGCTAATCTTGTTTCCATTCAATGTGCTGTTAACAGAAGGACCAAAGTATTGCTCTTATTGTGCTGATATTTTGTGCCCTTTTCTTTAGTGATGTAATAAAGAACTGTTTTAAAACTTGGATGTAGGCACAGTTCTGTAGTAGCTATGGCCTCAGGTCACTTGTGCTCCTGTGACTGGCAAAGTCGCCAGTTTGTGTTGATCACATGGCTGCGCTACTGCCAGTTCTTTGGTGGACACTGTATCTTGCAGGTTTCTTAACTTGGCTGCCTTACAGAAACTGCTTCCTGTTTGTCTCCTCCTCTTCCTGCTTCTTTTTTCTTTTGCCAGTTTCTAAATTATGCAGTGTGCTATTTAAACAATACTATTAGTTTCACAGGTTGTTTGTATACTTCTACATAGTTGTAACTTTCCTACAATGAAAATCTGCAGCTTTCTTCTGTAAGGAATACAGTGTTTGCCAGGAGCATTCATGCTTCACAAGACTGCACTTGGAGTCAGTTTTCAGTAAGGAAAAAAAAAAAAGTCAAGATTCATAAGTACACATTTGAGTGATCATGAGGGTAAGATGGGGTGGGGCCCCTGTGATGAGAGTGCCAAACTGATTAACCATATCTTACTCATTCTACTTGGCGTAACTTGATGAATGTTATCGGGATGATTTACAGAAAGTGGAAGCTGGAGGGACGTCTCTGAATGTTCTGATAGTTATGTATGAGTCTGTATGTAGTGGTGTTTGATTGCTCTCTTGGGGATGGATTGATACTCCTCTTCATTTACAGAGGGCTTTGTAGGCTGTATAACAAATGAGTATTCAGATTTCTCTTAGAGAAAGATAAAGTAAAAGATAATATTTCCCCTTCCTATTATGTGATGAAAAATTATGTTTCTAAGCTTCTGAATAAGCCAATACTGATGTAAAATGGCAAATTACTTACTGCTTCAGACAACATTGTGGCATTGCAGATTTGCTTTCCCTTTTCTTTTGACATGTTAGTATCATATTTGCCTAACCACTTGAAGCTATTCTAAAAATATAGCAAAATGAGGCAGTTGGTAACTGTTGCAATAGCCGCTTTAGTTCAAGCCCAGAAAGCAGCCAGTGTTCCTTAGCCTGTATACCACTAAATAAGGTGTAACATACACAGATAATTAAGTTGGTTTTTTTTAATGTGGTTAAGATGTTTGTTGTACATAACTTTATTCCAAAGTAGGGGGTGCTAATGTAGTACACCCCTCTTCTTCTTTTTCTAAACAGCACTAAAAAAAAAAAAACCCCAAATCCCAATTGGAATACTCATTATTGAGGGAACACATACGTACCTGTACAAATGCGTCTGGGAGTCTTTCCTCACGATTTGATGTAACTGTCTGACTTGAAAGTCCTGAACACCCAAGTCTGTTTTAAGGGCCAAGTTCCAGGGCTGTGCAATGTGCTCTGAATTGGGAAGGGGTTTGCTATGGATCTGTCTGTCTCTCTTGTTTCTGGTCCACTTTTAAGTCTAGTGCCTTTGTGTAAGTACCATATCTGAAAGGAGTAACATGCACTTTCTTTACAGATGAAGCAAAACTGTCTACCTTTAATTTAGATTCTAAGAAGTTCAGGGCAGTGACTGCGCTTCTGCTGTGCATTTCATGGTGCCTGTCTTGTTAGAGTCCTGACTAATAACTGAAGATCCCAGCCTAATTTAATTTATTAACAGTAAGTAACAGACGGTAACTGCTTCAAGATATGAATTGAGGAATACCTAGAGAGCCAAGTTTTAATGCAGGTATCTACCAAGCCAACCTCAGAGAAATACAGAATACAATCTTCAGCAGCCTCTAAAAAAATCAGTTGTGTAATCCTCTCAGAACAGAGCAACCGTGGGTCACAAATTTAATATTGGCTTCTGTGTTTAATCTTAGTGGGAGTCACTTCCATGTTATTCGAGTTCTTTGTGGGAGGAGATGTTTGTGCAGAAGATAAACTACACATTTCTAATGTGATGCAATTGGAGCAAAGTTCTTCCTAAAAGTTAAAGCAAACAAATGAGCCATCTTTTCCTATTCCTTGATATGAAAGATGGAAAATTTTAGTGGACACTGTTTGGCGTTGTGCAGAGTTGGTGGACTTGTATGCTGGCTTTGTGCAGAACACTTAAACCTGGTGTGAACTCTGCAGAATGAGCACTAATTCAGTATAATTTGTCACTTGACAAGGAAGCAGTGCAGGTATTTCAAATACCTGAATATAAAATTGGAATTGTCTGGTACATGGTGGAAAGTAAGAATAATAGTTTGCATTGTAATGCTTTGACATACTGGTTGAGAACCTGTTCTGTCCACAGATGATAACATAGTGAAAGCAAAAATGTTATTGCAAAGTGAGAGATTTCTGCTGGGATTTTAATGTCTAGGAAGACTGTTTTGTGTTCCTGGCAAGGAGAGTGTAGGGTAGTGGTTTGTTCATGCAGCACTTAATCTGTGTTTAAGGGCATGAATGGTTTTGGCTTCTCTTTCCTTATCGTTAATTTTTTACCCTTCAGTTTGTGTAATTCAGGAAAATAAAATTGTATCAGGTTAAGCAGTGGTCCATTTAGCCTATTTTTAATTGATGATGGCTATTTAATGTCTTCCCTTTCTCTTCTATTTGCCAGTGCCAAATGCTGGTTTTCTCGATAACGTTTTGGTCAAACTAGACTAACTTCTTCCACTTTTCTAACTTGAAATGTAAGCCAAAACAGCTCTACCTGGCTGTCTTCTATCTATTGCAAGATTACCATCACAGTTGTGGGAACCCATCAACCTTAGAAATAGGAAAATTTGTTTTTGGAAAACCAAAACCAGAAAACTGAGACATGTGAGAAAATGTATTTCTCGAGTAAAGTAATAATTGCAGCAGTTGAAGGAAACAATTCTGGAGTCTTTGCTAAAGACTTTAAAGTAGTTAGTTCAAATAATATTTCTATGGAATGTGCTTTTTTCCAGTGAACATAGTAAAAGTAAAATTCTTAGTTTTAAACATTCCTTGGATTGGGCCTGTGAATTGAAATACAACAACTATTTGTAATAATGAATTCAAATCCAGAAAACAATTCTTTAAGAAGCAGTGTTAGCTCATTTATTTTTCTGTCTGATTTAAAAAAGGTGAAATGTAATGGTGGAAAAATATATTAGCTCTTCTAAACAGCTAAGCTAGTCGCTTCTCTCCCAATTAAATATTGACCCCCTCCTTGCCTTTTCTTTTTAATTAGCATTTAATTTGATAAAGAAACTTCTTTGACTTTTGTTAGCTTGGCTTTCTCTGATAGTCTTTGATCTTAACAGTTCGATCAGTTTGATATGTACCATGGTTTGTAGCTTGGTGAACCTATTTTTGAGTTTTGCTAGAAGTCCTGAATTAGCCTGCTCAGGTGATCCTGCCCTGGAGCAGCTTCTGTGCATGCTTGTTTCCTCAGTTCCTTTTTCTAAGGTGTGACTCCAGTCAGGGAAGGCTGTTCTCAAGCTTTTCCACAATAAATAACAATATAAATAATTTACGTGTACACTAGGTTTAATCCTCTTCTCTTTGTCCCTCTTCCCCCTGGCCTTACAGACCCTCATGTTTCTGATGTCTTGTTTTTCTGCTGTGACTCTTGATGGGCTGCTCCAAGAAGCAGTTATTTATAGCGTGTAGAAAAATTAGGTGGCATCATACCCTTTTGTATTTTTGGGATAAGCGAAGTTGTCTTTTTATTGTTGTTTTTGCCCCTTGCAGAAGTGCACTTAGCATTTAATTTTTCTTTTCTCATCATATTAGTTGGGCATTTGAAAGTGTAATGCTATTTCTGTAAATTCTGTGGTAATGCATAGTTGTTAACAATTTTACCTCATTCAAATCTAAGTGTTGTATATTGTAGCATCCCTTCTTCAATGACATGATCCAAAATGGAATTCCTCTCAAAATTTGAGGGTTCAATATCGATTTAGTTGTAGTTCCAAAATGGCTATTGTTTATAAAGACTCGTATATACTTTTTCTTGACTTGACTAATGGCAATTTTGCTCTGCTTTTGCCTGTTTTACTGTGTTCTGCCTACCTGGGTTATTTATTGAGATTTTGTTTCTAATCTGAATTTGCACGCTTTGCTACTGGCTTGGAGTAGGAGTTGAACTATCCTGTTTCTGTGACTCTACCCTGGGATGGTGTTCCCATTTTCTAGTATCTGTTGTTTTTTCATTTTAAGCCCTTTAGCTTAAAAAACATCCATGTTTGTTTAATTTAAGTTTTCTAGACTCAGAAGACAGCTAAAAACTTAGATAACATCTTCTGATGTCTTGAATGGATTGCGAAGCACAGCACTGTGTTACATTTTAATTTTTCACCTGCTTGTGCTTGACTGAAAGGGTAAAATCTTTATGGATAAAGCCTTTACTGGCACTGCAGCATAGGAATACGTATTGTATAAATGGTGTGTATTATCAGGCATTGCAAAGTAATTCTGTGTGCTTCTTATCGGATTGCCAGGCTTTCTTGCAATATCTTCTTTAAAATGGCTTCTTGTATAACAAGTTTTATGAAATAGAAGTGACGCGCTGTGGCTTTTTTTTCCTGTGTTCTGTGGACTGCCTTATTAAAAGCTAAAAGAAAGGTTTTTAAACTTTACCAGTGTTTTTGCTACTTGTGCTTCTGATATTTCTGTATTGTATTTCAAAATCAAGTAGACCTCATGTGGATATAATACAAACAAAAAAATTTATTTTTTTCTTGGAACGTAACAGGTAAACATGTAGCCTGTGACTAAAACCCAAGCCAGAAGGCTAATGTGCTTTAGTGTCAACAGCTCTTCAGTCTGTTAGTTTAGTCCTTAATATAGGTTAATGAACATGACGGGCTCTTTTATATAATTGTGCTGCTAAGGTGGAGTCAGCAGAGCTATTGCTAGTGCTCAGGATGTGTTATACAACTGTAATATCAGAGCTAATTCATTTGACACTTTTTTAAAATCTTTTATAGTGTGCCGGTCAAATAAAAGTCCATGGGTCTGTTTGACGTGCTCAAGTGTCCATTGTGGAAGGTGAGTACAAAGTGTTAGTGTGCAAATCTTTTCAGACCTTTATCTTTTTCCTTTGTTGCTTGACTGAGGCAGTTAATTCAAAATTTTCCTGAATGCCTTATATATAATTTCTTGAAATAAACCTTTCATGATCTCATTTAACATTGTATGTTTATACTAAACACACTTCTTTGCTACCTTATGAGAGTCCAGAGATTATACTTGACATAATTTTTTTTTCCCCAAAGAAAAGCATATGGTGAATGTGATTGCTCAGCTCACAAAGTGCCTGGAGAATTGCTCATTCAGTGGATTATTGTAAAGGTCCATTCTGTAAAGGATGTTTCTATTGTAATTAGGTTAAACCAGTAAGAATTCTTGGAAACCCACAAATCCAAAGTGGCGCAGCTTATTTTGAGAAAAACAGCAACTGTCCAGCTTAGACAGAAAATACCTTAAATGTACTGTAGTGTAGTTTTGGAATGAAGTTATTGCCATAACATATAAGGACTAGCTACCATCAGAGTTCCTTCAGAGTACACCTGTTTTTTCTCTGTGTTAGTTGAAGTACACCAAAAGAATTTGTAGAGGCATGATACAGTCAATGCTGTTATTTGCTGCTACATAAATGTTTGACATGCACATACTAATGAGAATGCAGTTAGTGTTGACGTTTAGACAGTATCTGAGATGTCAACATGTTTTCATCTGTAGGATAGTGTCTGTGCTGGTGTGCTTTTATTCTGGAAAGGCATCATTAAACTTAGTGACTTTGTCTTTCAAAGTGGATTCAATGAACTCCAGGTTTTGTTTCTTTGAGCTCGATAGCAGTAAGTGCCACAATTTTAATTGTGTCTTCTATTCAGAGTTTTCAGCACAAACCCCTTTTTATCTCTTTTTATGTATTAATTTATTTTCTAAATTTATACTTGGTGAGAGCTAAGAGAGGGGGAGCTACTTCATGTTATGTGACGGTGTGAAATAAATAGTTTGGAATATTTTACTTGTTATTAATTTAAAAAAAACATTATTACTGTCCACATGTGACCTTTCTTGTGTGCAGTTAGTAGACATCGAGTCAGTTATTTATGTAGTTTGTTTTGGCTTTCCAAACTGCTCCCATCCTTAGGATGGAAAACAATTGAATGAGAAGAATGTAATATAGACCTTGCAGTGGGAGCACTTTTGATCGTGAAAGCACACGGGCATGTTCTTGTGTTCAGATAATGTTTGAAATCAAAGGAAGAGAAAGAGAGCTTTTCAGATCTTCACTTGAAGTACATCCTCCAGGTAGGGTCATAGGGAACGTTACTGATGGTGTTAACAGCAGCAGAGCATTTCTGGTGGGAGCATAGCTTTATAAACCTGTCATTTGCATTGTTAGGCAGAAAACCAACTCCTGCAAGCACAACTGTCTCATTCGGGTTATGACATAGTTGCTGCGGGATTCTGCCAGCACAGCAATGTTTTTAACCCTGTGGCTTCAGTGCCTTAACTAACACAGCTGTGTTAGCAGAATTGTTTACACCTGCATGTGGGAGAACAAGTGTAGAATACAAAGACCTTCATGTGGAGCATGTGCAGAGTTCCTATTAGTTAGCATTTCTGAGTTCAACAAGCAAGAAATGGGGGAGGAGGGAATTCACCTGAGGCTTGGCCATGCACTTCTAAGTGTTAATGATTTTCAGCTGATACTTAGGGCTCTTGCATTTGTAATGACACTTTTTTAATTAAAGATGCTTAATTTCCTACATCTTAAATTTTGAGCATGAAAATGCTCATTATGTCAGCAAAAGAGCTGTAGAATTTTAGATTTCTTTTTTCAGTTATGTGACCCCAAGCCCTAGAGCCTTTCAAATTCATGAACTTTATAAAATGTAGAATGTTCTAATATTAAATTGTGCTGCAGAATGGGAAAGCTTAAAATGGTTGTGCTTTTATGTAGGGGACAGCACACTGTTAAAGTAATCACAAACATGATGAGTGCTGGGTAGAGAAAAAAGTAGAGCTGTAAGAAAAAATATATGGGAAAGCAATAGGGAGGACTAACCACATTACAGGTATTGAAAAAGGGAGCTAATGATTTTCTCAGCTGTGAAGGTGCATCAGGCTGTTCAGGTCCCAGATCCTGGGGTTTGGTACAAGGATGCCAGTTTGTGGTTGCTATGAAGGAGATGGAGAGATTAATTTGGACAACATGGGAGAGTAAAGGGGTAAAAAGTTAGAAAATTTAACCAATGTTTTCACACAGATGAATTGCCTATTTTAATGCCTGTATAAATACTGGATGCTTATTAGGCTGCCTTTTTTCTTATTTTCAATGAATGTTGGTTAAGTAACTGTTTAAAATATAAGACTTTTTGTTTTTCATTTATTTTAGATATGTGAATGGCCATGCAAAAAAGCATTATGAAGATGCACAGATTCCTATGACCAATCATAAGAAAACAGAAAAACAAGAGAAAGTTCAGCATACCGTGTGTATGGATTGCAGTAGTTACAGTACATACTGGTAAGGGTTTAAACGCTGTAATTTGTCAACTTTTTATGTACTAGAAGGTGGAAACTTTTAGAATCTTCTGAAGCATTATATTACACCTATTTTTGAGCACTTGATCTCTTGATTTCCAGACCTGGCTGTTTAAAAACAGTTGTGAAATAACCCTCTGCTTCTGCATGTGTATTGTAGGACTGGTTGTGGCTTAACTCCCACATTTCAAATGACTTAGCAGAAACTTTTTAAAATAAATGCTATTTATGTGATTTGGAGTTGCTTCTGTTTGCTTTGGGGTATGTTGAGAACCTAACCTTTTAATTGCAAAAACTGCTGTTTGCTTTTAGTTGCTCCTTCCATCAAATTGGTGAGCCTTTCACATACCATTTATTTGTCAGAATATCAGAAAGTAAAGTAATACACTATAGATCCTGCCCAAGAGATGTGAACTTGTGGTGTGTATGTGTGTGTTTTGTTTGGGGTTTTTTCCAATATTAATATTTTTTTCTTCACTCTGAAAGAAAGGCTGCTTTTTTTGGAGATTTGGTGCAACCTGTATGAGTTTAGGAAAATGGTGGATGCTGTTGGGAAGCAGAATCAACTCTCTAGCAAGATTACATAGCAGAATCACAGAAGTGATTCTTTTAACAGAAGAATGGCCTGGACTGACTTATTCTATCAGTTTCTTACAGTGAGATATGAGTACTGTTTAAGAAGGTTTCATAGTTATGCTGGTAATGTCAGGTTCCCTATCTTCCTTGTTCCTCAGAGAGCAAAGACTGGAAGTCTATTGAAAACAATGCTTTTGTGCGCTCAGCATCTTCTACCTCTTCACCCCTCCGCAAAACTGTTCATAGCTGCTTCCCCATTTCCTGTTAGCTTCATGGTTTCCCATGTATGTTGTTACTTGTGCTCTGTGGCAGTGCAGAATTTGAACGGTGCAGATCTCGGGGAAATCAGTGTTATGGTCTTGTAAAATTACTGAGTATATAGCTCCACTGATGGGTGTTCTATTCAAATAATTACGTATCTTTTGTGTACTTCATCAGGGAAAAATCTGTTTGCTGAAGTTTGGGTATCCAGTTTTATGAGGAATACTTCCGTAACAAATATTTTTTTCCCCTACAAGTAAAACCACAGTTAAGTGGTGTCACCTTAAGAAATTTTGTTTGTAGCAATTAAAAAATTATTCAAGCTGGTGCATGCAGCTGTACAGATGTTAAGCATAGAAGAAAGGTTTGAGTAGCTTTGATGTGCGGCGATTTTGCTTCCATTTACATTTTATTTAAATGACCAGCATTTTTATCTGCCCCTATGTGAAAAAGTTAGAAAACAAAATTTTTCCAAGTGACACGGGTTACCAGCATTGGAACAGCTGTGGGAAGCTAATTCCACTTTCCCAATTAATGCTGTTAACCACTGAGTTCTAAGTTGTGGCTTTTTGTTTTGTTTGAAGTACAATCTGTCTTCTAGTCACTCTGAAGGTAATAATGTGTGGAGGAATTTTAGCAGGGTATTTGAAGTCTTGATTATAGCTCCATTTACTATGACAAATAGTATGCTCAACTTGCTGAGGCTTGATGAGTTATATCAGCAAGTCAGAGCACTCTGCTGACCTTATTCCAAACCCAACATGAGCATTGCAAAATGATGACAGCCAAACTGAGGACTGTGGGATCTATTACTGAAGCAAATTGTGCTTATGAGGATCAGGTAGGCACACACTTAGGAAGCTCACTGGTGTTTCACAGCATATTTGTGGTAGGACAGATGAGAAGCAGTTTAGCATGTGATGTCTTTTCTGCTGTAATGGACATAGAAGGCTGAGTCATCTATGGATGAACTGGAACTAATTGTAGAGAGCTTTGCCTTGGGGAGTTCCTGTTGCGTATAATTCACTAGCAAATTGTAACTCTCCCATGCTAATGTGAAGCTGAACAAGTTTCAAAAGCAGTGTATCTTTGCTTTCATTTAAGATATTTCAGTTTGTTCCCACCTGGTAATCAGAAAAAGATACCTGGATTTGTTACTGCACCCATTTTTTTCAGTGGAAATGAGCTTAGATGTGTAAAGATGAAGCAGAAAGCATTCAGGCCAACTTCTGCCCCTTTATTTCAGATAGTACTGCAGGGGCTGCTATCAAATAGTGCTTGCCAGTTAAAGCAAATAGTTGGGTGAATTCAAGTCGTAACTATCTACTCTGGAGATTGAATTTTGAAATGTTATTTGTTGGCTTCTTCAGTGTAGACATGAATCCAGTAGACAGTGCTACATTTATGCAATGATGTTTCTTTTAAGTGAACTTTTATTTAAAGAATAATATTTTGTGCTAGCAATGTGGGCATCCTCAATAATTTGAAAGTCAAGAAAATACCGTTCTAAGACTTAACTGAATTTTACTTCTACTGTAAAAATAATGGAGGTATTTTGATGCAGTGCTGGCTTTTATATTTCTATTTGCCATTTTGTTTACTGCACAGAGTTGAGTAGAATACTCTTGTTCCATTTTTACCCTATGGATCCCAATTTACTGTGTTTCTTAGCTTGCATGATAGTAGCAGCTAACAGGGCTGCTACTATCATGTATGGGCTCTTTTCGAAGCAGAAGATGTTTAATCCTTTGCTTTTCCTTGGCCTTGTCATAACCTTTCATGCAATCATGAGAGCACAGTCCAGGGTTTGCCTTAGCTATTCTTGTCAGCCCAAAGGGAAGAAATACTATGTGACTGTTGAACCTACCTTGGTTTACTGAATTTTGTTTATAGTTCACATGCAGTCTTGCTGTAAACCAAAATGAGATCAAGCAGTCTTCTGTAACTGCATTTCAGCGTGGAAGATGTTTTCTTTTACATGATCACAAGCTTTCAACATAGCTTTGAAAGAAAAATGTTTCAGTTCTGGTGGGATGGTGGTTAATTTTTATTTTTTTTAATCTGAGGTGAGGTTTTTATTGTATTTATGAATTTGGTAATGTTTTTCAAAATACAGGTATGCTTGAGGTATCCTCAAGTATTAGGCAACTAGGGATTTGCTTTCCAAAGGATTTTGATCTTTCTTCTATGTCCTATTCACCTGCTGAGTCTTCACAGTGGAAAAGTTGAGAGGATGTTAATCTTTTATTTATTATGAGAGTACAATTCTCTTGATTCTTTGGTCACTTCTGAGACAGTAGATGCAATACTAAATCTTCAGACTGAATTATGTTTGAGACCCTAAGCACTGAGAAAAACAGACCCCTGAATTCCACTTGTTGGAGGTAATCAGCCTTTCAGTTAGTTCTAAAGTACTAAGCACAAAGAGTTTACAAGAAGTACAGATCTTTTTTTATCTTCAAGCTATCATATGATGCTTTCTCCTGCTGTGTTAGTGGTCATTTTTCTGCGCACAAGAAGTAGAATGATATGTATAAGAAGCCTGCTTTCAGAAATATGTTTCCTGAAAGAGGACTCTTGTAAATTTGTTTTCTCTGTGCTAGTGCAAAGACAGTTGGTTAGCACAGAAGAAGAAAGGCTGCCCTGTTTATGTATTTGCATAATATGTTTCCCGTGTTCATTTAATCCCATACACAACTTGCAGGTCAGATTTCTGACCCATTAGCCTCCTTAAAGGCACATGGTTGTGCAAATCTCCTCATCCAGTCCTGTGTGCCCCCCAGCCCCTGTGGGCTGATGTAAAAATAACTAAATGCCGAGGACTTTAAAAAATTCTTTTTTAGTCTTTCTTTTTGTGGTGGTGGTTCTATTTAAAAAACAGACCTACTGTGCTAGTGCATAAGCATCTGAAAATGAGATTGTTTAGGACCATTATTTTGCATTCTACAGTCAGTGGAAATTAAAGAGATTAAAAAGCCTTTTATCAAGACAGTAAAACTTGAGTTCTTAGTTTATTCATGTAAGGAGTTAGCACAACTAAGGAAACTTGGATTTTCTTAATTTTTCTTGTTCTGTAATTCTTCAGTTGGCTTTTAAACATAGCATGAAATTCTGTAACCTACTGAAACAGCCAGAACTAAGCATAAGTATTCCCCAGAGCAGTGCATACATTCACTGGCTTGCTGCCATGTTAGCAACAAAGGAGGCCCAAAAAGACCAGGCCTTAGAGGTGGCAGAGGTGCTAAAAATAGAAGGTGTATAGAGAGGAAGATATTATGCTAATCCATATGAGGGACCCTCCTTGAAGTATAGAATTTGTCCTGTACAATTGCTGTTAAAAGCATATTGTAGAACTGCTGTATTCAGAAAGGTATATTGTTACTTTGTGATAACCCCGATGATCACAAATTAAACATTTGTTTTGAATGTCAGCTTCACATATAGGAAGTAATCTCTCAGCAGTTTACCTTTAAGGTGTGTGGGTTCAGCAAACTTTAAGCTATTGAAGCATAAACTATGTCCTGTGCTGTTTACTTCGTTTATCCAAAATAGATTGGTTGTAGTGCTGTTATTTCTAGTAGTAGTGCTAAACCCTCAGTGTTCCAAGGGAGGTAGCTTAAAAAACCTGCCCATTAAAAAGAGAAATAAAAGCAGCTTGTCTTGTTTTTAAGTGAATCTTAAAATTACTTTTCCACTGTTGCAAGGACCCTGACATTTAATGATGTATTTGGTTTTATTCCTCCATCTTGGGGAGAGTGCTAACTTGCAGTTTTATGTAAAGATGTAACTGGTATGTAAGATCAGACTAAAAAAAAGGTTAGCATGATCTTTAGGGCACGGGAGCAAGTATTAAATCATCTTTCAGCAATAAGTTGGCTTAGAGGCTTTCAGTGACCTTGTGTCTGCTTTCATTCCCTGTTTATAAATGTTAGTTGCTACACAACTAGAGTAGCAATAAAATTGTGCTAGTATACCAGGGGGTGTGGACACATTTGGTATTGAGGAGGAGTCGGACTGTACTGCATCCACCTGCACCCTATTTACCTCTCAGCAAAGCTGGGCTGCGTAGTTTGCTCTGATAGTTGTCCTTGAGGTGTGGTGTCCTGTGAGAGTGGCAAATGTAGGAACACTTCATTAGCTAATTGTAGGTGGCTGATAAAGCTGAATAGGACTACTTAAAACATGGCTGAAAAATAAGCACGTTTACAGACTTCTTCCCCCTCCCAGACTAACGAGGTCTGTGGCAATCTTTTGGGGAAAAAAAAAAATAATCTGGCAATAGCTAACTTAACAATTTCTACATCTTGTGTAAGTATCCACAACTGCTGTGTTCAGTGTTTGGAAATCTTGAGTGTTGTATTAATTTCTCTTCTTGGAGGCAAAAATCAACAGAGATCCTGGACAGACTGGTCTTACAGACTCCTTTTGGTGGCAAGGGCCTTTACTTTCTCAACTCTGTAGTCTCCTCAAGAATTCAGTGTTTGAATTAACACTAGCAATACTGTTGCCTTTGAACTACATCACAGACTTAGCAACAAAGAATGTTGTAAATTGCAGTTGTGCCTGAAGTTGATAGCTTCATTAATTTATGAAGCACAGATCTGCTCCAGCAAAGGAGTAACCTGAGATGATGAGGATGTATTTCGTTTTTGAGTCAGTCCTGTGGCAAAGGGAAAGGAGAGAAATAGCTACGGTTCTGATATTAAACATATCCAAAGTAAGTTAGCTTTCTTCACAGGAAGCGTTCAGTTGCCTGACAGAATTTGAAGCTGCAATTTGATGCTTCATAGTAAGCACGGGGTTGGCTGACAAACACTGCTCAGAGCTGAGTTACCTTTGTGGGATGTGGGTGAAGGGAAGTTGTGACAAGTCTCTGCTCCCTTTTTGTCGCAGTGCTCTCAAAAGAGCTGGTACAAGTGGTGTTAAGTCTTTTCGTACCTTCCTGTTTCTCATGCCAGAATATGGGTTATCTAGTTCTTGAGCTAGCTCTTGGCTAAGCCTTCAAGAGTACTGTGAAACGTCATCTGCAGCTCCTGTGCATAGCAGTAAAACTTCCACTCTACTGACTGCCTCCTTTGAGAGAGACTCAAGCAGGCTGCACGGAATTCTTGGTTTACTGATGTGCAGGTGTGGATTCTGCAGGGCTGGGCTTCCTTACTGACTGCAGCATTTGTGTTTCTTGGTTTTAAGGGATTTTTGTCCTTCCTTCCCCTCTCTTTTCTACTACCCCACCCCTATATACAGGTGTCATCTTTCCTTCACAAATGGAAGACAGAGCATGGATAAGAGGGTCCACATCACTCTGGGACCTGTATTTGCTCTTGTGAGGGCAAGAAATGCAGGGGATTTAAAATACAGCAAAGCAGCAGAAGTTAATTCCATCTTGTTCTCCTTATGACAGTTTTCTTTGCTACTCTCTCATTTCTTTAAATCGACATGTGCCATGTGGATTTGGATGTACTTGGGAAAATAGTGAAATAAGGTGTGGGGTTTTTTTTCAGCATTCCCTAAAGGACCCTCCTCCTCCCTCTTCAGAAATGGTCTGTAACCTTTGTCTTTGTGCACTATATGAGGTGTTAGAAGCCCAGAGTTTGAATATTAAATTGTAACTAACATATTTGCTTCTTGGGAAATGTGAGATCTTTGTCGGACATTATAGGATTGTAGACTTTTGTAACCCTTGCTTCTGCTGAGAGGACATTTTGATTTGCCTTCACTTTACATTTGCTGTGAGGCAGTGGGGGGATCAGCTCCTCTCTCTTTTTCAGCTCAGTTACTTTTGCACGCTTAACCCTGGAAAAGCTTAAAATACTAGCTTAAGTTTTGTAAGAGCTTCTGTATATATAAAAACTATATGAGAGATTGAGTGATATTTGTGGTTAAAGCACGAGGTGCGAGTTGCCACAGACTTCTGGTGTGACTTTGGATAAATCTGATGAGTCTTCTATGGATTGTCTACTGATGCTGCTTTTGGTTACACTGTGTGTTTGAGCTTTTGTTGAACTGGAATTCTGCATTGGGACAAGCAGTACGTCATGCTTCCGATTCCTAATAAAGAACTGAGCTAGAAGAAAAAACATGTAATAAGATAGTGCCTGTACCTTCTCTTGCTATAGGCTAGTTTTCAGAGAACAAAGCTCAGTATGTAGGTGTGCTCCCCTGTTCCCCTCATAATCTTCCACTGAATCACTTCAGTGCTTGCCACATGTAGGCTTGCATGATTGTTTTGGAGTACTTCATTGAAATCCTTTGCACATTCTGATAAATGTTTTTCTTGCAGTTACCGCTGTGATGATTTTGTAGTCAATGATACCAAGCTGGGCCTGGTACAGAAGGTCAGAGAGCACCTACAGAACTTGGAAAAGTAAGTAGTTTGTTTATATCCAGACTACTTTGGGTGGACTTGTAATATGGCATAATTTAAGTGGCATTTCTATGTATATATGGATTTAATATATATTTTGGTGCTTCTATGTGTGTGATACTGTGTATGTTTAAATATTGTTTTCATCACTGAGAAGCAGAGGTGCAGAACAAATGGATTTGATCTCATACATTTTGTTTCTTATACAGTGAATCTTATTAGAAGTAGCATATGATGATACAGGAATTTAGATACCTATTAACTTTCTTGGTACCTAGCCAATAATTATGGTCTTTTTCCATATACGTGGGAGAGAATTTCAAGAACAAAATCATAGTTTTGTCAAAACTAGAGTAGGTTTCTGGAGCAGAGACACTGAAGTGAAAATGCAGGTGGAAGTAGTCTTCATACTAATTGCATAGTTTGGTTTCCAAACAAAAAGATTAAGAAGGCTTATGAACTTGGAATCGTACAGAAGAGACATGTTTTTCCTCTGCCTTTATCTGGTGCTATTCCACTGAAAAGTTGATATTACAATCTTTTTCACTTACTCTGTAGGTAATATTAACATTTTCGTTATTTTCTCTTCTCTTTTTGATGGGCTTCTCAGGTATGTAATGAGAAGTAAAGATGTTTAAGCATAATGAGAAGTGCACATTAGTATTTTGGAAAGGTCCAGGAGATCTAACTTTTTAAGAGGTAAATGATACCGTGGAGGCTCCTGTTGTGTGTAATGACAGCTTTTGAATGTTTGGAGGGCTTTTTAATTAAAAAAAAAAAAAAAAAAAAAAAAAAAAGACTCCCCACCCCCCGCAAATCTGGAAGAAGTTATGGTTTTGCCATTAGATTAGAGAGAAATCATAAACTGGTAGAATTGAGGGGCCAGTAATCTCCAGTGATGTGGAGAAGAATAACTAATTGTTCTTCTAACTTTGTATTAGTATTACACAAATGTTATAACCTTATGATTTTTACTTAAGAGAAGTCAGCTATAATACATAAGTGCTAGCACTCGAGATATTTTTGATTTTTGTTAACTTTACTTTGTCCTGATTTTTTGAAATTGTCTTTCTAAAGGCTTAGATGATTCTTCTGACAGAAGTATTTTATGGAAAATTCTGCACTAAGTATTCCTTTGATTAAGGAAAAAGATCAATATTTTATATGAAAAGTAGCCTGCTAATAAGGCCACTCTTCAGGGTGCATACTGTAGCATGCATAACTTAATGTCATTAACTTGGACATTAGTGTTGAAAATAGGATATGCGTCTGTACTCTGAGGGAGGTGGTGTCTATTTCAAGACTATGAAAAGCATATGTTGCAGTCAGGAAGCTCTTTGCTGTCTTAATGACAACTGATGGCAGGTGTAATCTGTCCATTTCACACAGTATTTTGTTTTTTAGTAAGTAACCTCTTTTAATTACTTTCCAACAGTTCAGCCTTTCCATCAGACAGACATAGGAAAAGAAAACTATTGGAAAACTCATCTCTGAACAGCAAGTTACTAAAAGTAAATGTAAGTACAACAGATCCGGTACAGTGAGTTTAAGGGTTTTTTCTAAACCTGTGGAGGCTTATAGTTGGCCTAGACTTGAAATATGTACAGTTACCCAAATTCTGCTTGGTGCACTTTGTCTTTCTCATCTTCTGACCACCCACCTAGAAGTGCCCCATCTCACAAAGGAACGTTTGATATTCTGCTGTATTTCTGTTGACCTAGACTTTGAGCTTCCCTGTGCTTAAGAAGGGTTTCATGTCAAGATGGAACTTCAGGACAGTTTGAGCTTGCTAGGATCAGTATTGGAAGGAGCTAGTCCATATTGAGATTAACACATGGCTAGACATAAGACTTTTCTGAGCAGACAAGGAGGTTTTTGTCTTTTTGTTTGTTTGTTTTTACAGTACAGAAGGCAAAGAAGCAGGTGCACTGCCTTTTTCTAGGGGCATAAGAGAGTAATTGTTAGGAAAAAGTAAAAAAACTTAACAAATTTTTAGAAGACCTTAGTAAAACTTGCTTTGAAAATGAACTGTGGACTATTATTAAAGTTTTTCTCACTCTCGTCTCTCATCTTCCTGCTATTTTAACTTCACATCTGCAGAACAGCACCCAGGAGAGGATGATCCAGCCCTTGCTAGATGGCTGAAAGGGCTGCATAGTTTCTTCTAGACAAAGAATGCCCCAAACCAAATGTCTCTGTTTTCCACAGTTTGGGTTGAGGGAGTTTCTAATCTTCATAATTTCTCCCAGATTTTAGGAACAGAGAGGGAAGATACAGACCCAGTTGTATGCAACTGCTTCATTTTCACCCTTGGCCAGAAGGAGTGGTAGAGCAGAGCTATTCCTCCTTGGCCCTTGTGGCTGCAGGACAGCAATGTAGTCAAAGGGAGCTAAAGTAATAGCTGTCTTCAGCTATGACAAACCTGATTATGAAGAGAAAAGTTCTAGGGAGGAGTATGAATGGAAATAAGAGGGTGGGGTGGAAGCAAAGCAGCCAGTTACTGCTTTGCAAAGTCTCTAGGGGTTTAGTTACTTTAAAAATGTGCTGCGTACAGGCAGTTTAGGGTCCTCTGAATGTGCTGTGTATGCTTTCTGTAGTGTCCCGATCTTGGGGTGATTGAGGAAGCCTCAGAGAAATAGTGGGGTTTTTTTGCTATGGCAACACACAGCATCATTGTCTGGAAAACTCAAAGCCAGTAAAAACCAGAAGGAAAATTCTAGGCAACATTTAGATATGGAGAAGACAGAATTAGAAAGCATGAACTTAATGCTGCTTTTATTCTTCATAGTCTGTGCTGTTTTCTCAGTTTTATTAATACTTAAATATTGCCTGTAGCAACAGATGATGTTTTTATTGTTGGCACACTGGTTCCATATCTAGAAAAGAGAGGGCACTGCTGTTTGCATTAATACCATGCTGTCTCCCCCTGGGCAAGAGTGAGAAAAGAATATGCTAAGGGCACTGTGGTGTTTGTACTTAAAAGTTTTCTTCCTTTATTGGAAAACAGGTGTCTCTGTAAATAATTCTTACTGAATTGGTAAGTTGCTTATGTAAATAATGCTACTTTTTTTTTTTTTTTTTTAACAACATATACACAAATATCCTGCTGTCATTAGTTCTTCACCAGAGATGTTGTTTGTCGTAGATTTGGGGAGGAAAATAAGTTTTATTGGAACACTTTGAATACATATTTAGTAACCTGGATTTGCATGCAGTCTTTGGGGTCAAGGAATACATTCATTTTGAGATACTACTACTAAAAGACAGTCTAGCTTTTAAATTCCGTTAAAACAATGAATAATGCCCCAAAATTTGTTGAACTTCCAATGTGATATTTTGTAGACAACGGAATGTGTCCAAGTGTTGTGGATTCTAGAAATCATAAATGCAACACTGTCAACATTTCTCTTCCCTCTCCTCCCAGCCCACCTGGAAGATTATTTGGTGAAAAGCAAGCTTATCTGTGGGTAACATTGCTCTAACCTGTTGAAACTCCTAGACTGTAAATGGTGTATATTTTTGTTTCTCTTCATTCAACACATTGCTTTTTCTTTGCACAGTCTAACTTGACTGCTTCTTTCCCAAATAAATGCTATTGTCTGTCTTTCAAAAATCCTCCTGGCCACCACATAACCCCACTAAGACAGCAGGCTAGGGCTGGTGACTTAGCAACAACCTGCAGGCTGCCACGCTGTGCATATTAGACATGGGACTAGATGGATAAGGATTGGTATTTTCATTTTTCAAAGGCACTTTAGGGAAATTGCTGTCCAGTTCTCACTGAACATTATCAGAGTGTGATTATTTGACATATATACCCACAAATACTTTTCAATAAAAGCCTGTGATTAACTCTGTGTTGTCCTATTCTAGATTTATTTGTACAAGAAAAGGTTTCGTAGAGTTTTCTGTTGACAGGAACGAGTAAGAAACAGGTTTCATGTCAAGATGGAGCTTCAAGGCAGTTTGAGCTGGTGAAGTGGTTGCTTTGGCTTTGAAACTGCACTTTTCAAACAGTGTAGTTTATTATTGTTTAAATCTATGCTGATACACCAGTAACAGCTCTGTGGGGAGAAAGTGGGAGAGCAATGATAAGTCTTTCTTTAACTTAATCATTCTCATTTCCAGGGAAGCACCACTGCCCTTTGTGCCACAGGCCTTCGGAACCTGGGGAATACGTGTTTCATGAATGCAATCCTTCAGTCGCTCAGGTACCTCTGAAGCTTTCCCCACGCCTCTGTGAGAGTGGTTGTGTGCTGTAGCATCAGGCAAGTGAATTTGGCAAGTTACCACTGTACATAAGAGTACCTGGATTTGCGGGAACAGGTGTGTGCAGGTACCATAAAGTTGCCTTGTATTGTGAGGGACTTCCTGTGATGCAGTGTTCCAGAGGAAGCCTGCTGTATCCTCAGCAGAAAAGGAGACTGCCCTTTCATTGCCGAGGCTGTTGAAACATGTTGATGCTTATGGCCACCGTGAAAGCAGAGACAGTGCTTTGAGGGATGGGGTCTCATGGAAGCGGGTAGGAGAACAGTTTCTGCAGTGCTGAGATGTTAGGCTTCATTTCATTGCTGCCAAGACTACTGCTGCTCTGGAATTGCCCTTTTGCATTTCTGAATTTGCCTACTTCTCTCGGAGACTACTGAGTCGGGCTATAGCAGGACTAACCGGTCTCCATTTTCTTTTCCATCATTCAGGGCTCACTGGCAGGAGTTGAGGCACATGCTTCGTATGGTCCATTACTGGGACTGTGGTAGCAGAGGTTAGAATTGATAGGTGGTGGTAGACATGGAGTTAATCTCCTCAGCAGATGCAGTCTGGTTTGTTAGGGAATGCCTTCTGATACTTCAGTCTGTCATGGTATCTCTTAGTGCAAGCAGAGCCAAAATGTAATTATTTCAGGTAGTTGGGATGATGATGATATTCACTGATCTGCTCAGTCATTTACAGAAGATAAGTATTTGCTACAGTATTTCTTGTACCTTCCAACTGTTCGTGATTGCCATCCTCTATCACTGCATGAAGTTGTGTTTATGCATTTCAAAAACCAGGCTCCAGAATACATAATACTCTATTCTCTGCCCTTTAAGGATTTCATTCATTTTTCCTTTTTCTGTAGTAACATTCAACAGTTTTGCTGTTACTTCAAAGAGTTGCCTGCTGTGGAGCTGAGGAATGGGAAGACGGCAGGCAGGCGAACTTACCATACCAGGAGCCAGGGGGATAACAATGTGTAAGCTGCATGTTCCTTGTTAGCACTGAACTTTACAGAAAACAGCAAACGCTTAGGTAGTAGAGCCACTATAGGCTTTCAGTGTTGCAGAATCATAGAAAAATGATTCACAGGGAAACAGAGCCATAGAAAAATAGTTGGCTGCACAAAAAAAGAAACTTGTGTCACTTGTAGTTTGCTTACATAGATCTGGTGCTGCAGGGAGAAGCAGTCAGATACATCAGAAAGCACTGGAGTGTAACTGCATTTAAAGTAAGGTTAAGAAGTGCTAGTTATATGTACTCCAGACATTACGTTACTTAATTCCAGCTAAAATACGGTCATGGGAATGTGTCTGCAAGTGAACATACCAAAAAAAAAAAAAAAAAAAAAAAAGGCAGAGTAAGCAATTTACAATCTGTAGCTTGTTTGAGCAAGTGTTAAAGGGACAATGTTAGCAAAGTCTATGGTAAAATGGTGAAGCACGGATGGATTTCCAGGTGATTCCTCAACATTTGAAATGTAATTTTCCTAACCTGTGTCCCTCTGACGTTATGGGTAAGTTTTTGGACATAAAATCTTTGAAGTACTGGAAAGGATATTTACCCAATCATGACAATCTTAACCAAAGTAATGTCTGATATTTCTACCATTGAGCTAGTAAACTTCTAAGGGTTGTGACACAAGCCCATATTAATCACTAGCTTTTACTTTCTTTCCAGTTCATTGGTAGAAGAATTCAGAAAGACGCTCTGTGCTTTATGGCAAGGAAGCCAAACTGCATTTAGTCCAGAGTCTTTATTTTACGTTGTTTGGAAAATCATGCCAAATTTTAGGTAAGTTTTGTAAAATAAGAACAATATTCTTGATTGCAGCCTTGTATTGCTGGTGTCCTACCCTAAAATTTGCCGAATCCACGGGATGCATGCTATGCAGCTTTCCCATATGCCCACAAATATGCTTTGAAAAGGATCTTCACTTTGATGGACAGTTTTGTGTTCATTGGTAGTGCTTTTTTTTTTTTTTCCTTCCCCCCCGCCCCCTCCCGCCCTTCTACCACATGCTACGTGTAGCAGTGTCAGAGAGGACAAATATCTCAAATACTAAAATAGTAGTAGTTGCACCTTTAAGCCAGTGCTCCAAAGGGCAGAAGAATCAAGATAATGACTGGTAGGCAAGTGCCAAGTGCTTGGTGTTGACAGAACCCAAGCTTGGCTGCAATAAGAAAGTGATGTAGTCTGATTAAAAAAGGTACAGCACCTGCAGGCCTAAATGCAAACATACTGGCTGAAACTTCCTTGATTCTCTCAAAATACTGTAGTCACCAGCTGCACATGAAATAAGGGCTATAAGAAAAAAATCTTGTGCATAATAGGCGTTTTGTGCCCATACTGACAAAAAAGACGATAAAAAGAAAGGGAAAAAGAAGGTTACCCAAGTAAATCAAAGTATCATTCCTCTCCAAGGTCTCCCTGTCCTGGCCCCTGAACCTCTTTCAAAGGAGCACTGAAACCTGTTAGGATATATTGTGATGAAGGTAAGTTGCTCCATGTTCTCAGGTAGTAAAGATGTTCTGTTATCTGTTACATCTCCAGCAGTGCTGAAAAGATGCTGTGAACACATCTGCTCAATGAGTAACCCAAATCTATTTCTTCTATTCTTCACACTGCCTAATATGTTCCACTTGGCTTATGAGAATCAAGGAAGTTTAATACCAGTAGTTGCAAGCAGCGACCAAAACATTATAGGCAAATGAACATCATCCATAATGTCCTTGACCAGTTTTTCCTATTACAGTCTTCACTATAATTCTTGTTAGACTAAGTGAGAAATGAGTTCATTAAAGTTCCTCAAGCAGATTTTCAGCACTGTGGGTTCTGTTACAGCTTTTAAAAGTGCTGTTTGTTGGGGTTCTTCCCCTTTTTATTTCCAGTTAGCTGGGAGCATGTCCATGATTAATTGGTAAGAGAACTCATTAAATCACATGGAGAATAGAGTCAGCTGCTCAGTAGATCCCTGCTCCCACATGATCCAGGGAGAAAATCTGAATTTGTTGAGTGCTTAATTGTACCTTGTAAAAGCTAATGATGCTACAATTCTAGTTCTACCTTGTGTGCTTCTTGTGAGATTGGGAGAAGGTGGATGGACATACATGTGAAAGACAGCCAGAGCCAGTAGCACGTGAACAGCAAACACTTTGGCTCGTGCTTATGAAGCCCAAAGTGATGGGACAGGGGGAGGAAACGCAGTTTAATTGTTTTAGCCCAGAGAGATTTCAGTTGTTAAAGGCATGTCGTGCCTGCCTCCAAGGATTGCAAGTGCTAAGGTTACAGAAAAAATTGCTGCTGATGCACTCCATGGCCCTCTGTCTTCTGTTGCGTACAGGCAGTAGAGAATGGAATTTATAGTTACTATAAGCACAAGTGGATTGCCTCTGGGCTCTAACGCTGCTGTGGAAGTCCTGCTCCTTGACTGTTGGATAAAATCAGCATGCAGTAGAATGACAGCAGCAGAGATAGCTGTAGCCTCACACTGAGTTGCAAGATGTGTATTTTGCTGATTTATTGCTGTATAAATTTATTGCTCTATTTTCCTAGTAACTGTTCCTGTTTATATCCTACCTTGTTGTCAGAGGTGGGCTCAAATCGAATTGCTTCGGGTCGATGGAGATCAGTTTTATTACACAAGCTGACTATCAGAGAAACTATGCTTTTTGCTGAAGGGCTTTAAGATCATAGTTTATTTTAAACAGTGCATCGTCCATATCATCATGTTCTTCTAAAGATCTGTAACAAATCCAAAGAATCTTTCCTCTATAATTAACATATTTGTATGCAAGTATAAGCACGTGAGCACAACCAACAATGTGGAATGATTCCAAAGGTTATTTAATCGAATTTGTTGCAGAGCAAGTGTGCCATATACCTCAGAGATCTTTTATGAGGAATTTAATGTTGAAAAGGTGTTTGAAGCAAAGACTTTCTATAAATTTCATCTCCAGCTGTTTATTATGATTGCTTATATGTTTATTAAATTGAAGATACCTGTATTCAGTAAACTAAGCAAATCCTGTGTTATCTCAGCAACTTCAAATTTATCCTATAGCGTGCACAGTTAACGTGCAGCTTTGAAGTTGAGTTCTGTTTTACTACTTTGTTCCATAATAATGTATAATTATTTTGCAACTTTGGTAGAATAAGTCCTATTTTTGGCTGTACGGCACTCTGGCCTGTTGAAGCACAGCAGTGTTTCTGTGTGCCAGTTTTTCTGTTGTAAAAGGTAGGTAGTTTTGCCCATGTTTTTCAGGGTGCTGTAAGATCTACATACAGACTCAGTGATTTCTTTTAAAGCTGCTAGTGTGGAAGAAAACATTACTGTAATTCTACAAGATGAAAAGGCTTTATTTAATTTTTATTTTGTTACCTCCTAGCAATACTTTTGTAGGACATACCTATGTTCTTCACTGAGCACATCGGCCTTACATTGCATACTTCTGTTGCACCGAGTCTGTTCTCATTTCTCTTCAACTCTGGGTACTGTGCCATGAGTCTTAAGGACATTTTCCCTCCCCTGAGCAGTAGCATAAAAAAACCCCATCTCTGTTGCTCTTTCCCAGACATTCCTATGTGACAGTCACTGCCACTACTTATGTGGATAGCAAGCAGGAAAAGGGGCAGGGGAGGCATGATAAAGCAGCTTAAAAGAACGGAGAAGAGGAAGAGGGGAAAGCCAACTCTACTATATAGGGGTTTTTGTAACTAGGCCTACAAAGACTTGCATAATTATGTCAGCGTTGCACAAAGCTTTTGCTGTTTCACTATGTATGCTTTCCTACTTCATCTCAGTATTCATCTTATGGCAAATGAATAGTTGTTTGTTAAATTTGATGTGTGATTTAGCTTAAATAACTTTAAAGGCATATTTTACCCTGATGGCTTCTCTGTTCCCTTCAATTAAGTTTGTTAGTGGTGAAATAATAATGGTGACTCTCTGAGCAGCATTGCTGCTGACAGCATGACACATCTGAGACTGGAGCCGTATCCTACCAAATCCAAATGCTCAAGAGATGCTCTGGATACCCCACCATTACCTCCCTCTCCCAACAAATGGTGTGTGGGTTATGTAGGGGAGGTGTGCAATTCTAAGCATGGCTATAGATCTCATCCTAGAAGAGGAAAGAAGTCTCTCTTTCGTCCTAATTATTATTTCAAACTTCATGCTGTTGCTGAAAGATGCATGTGGAAAACAAACCCAAAGATTAAATTTCTGGCTTTGGTGGGGAGGGGAACAAACAGGCAAGCTAACACCTGGAACTACTAAAGTGAGCAGGGTCAGTAGCTGAATGAAAACCACTCAGAAATACTAACTCTGAATCCCACATGAACAATGCATTTTGTGGTCTTTCTTTTGAATCTTGTCAGGTTGTCAATATATTGACCATAATTTCAGTAGTTTCAAAGTAGGGATGAATAGTGGGCTGCCTGAACGTGATTAATAACAATTCTGCAGAACTAATCAAATAACAAAGAAAAAGGAGAAATGCTTTGTGTAAGTGAGGGGAAATCACTGCTACCATTGTGTACTTTAATGTGTGTGAGACCTAGGATGTTACTAGCACAGACTGAGTTTGGGTGAGGCCAATTAACATGGCAGCAATGTTAACTGAGTATGCGAGCAAATGTATATTCTTAAATGTTTCTCCATCCTCGAAAAGAGATGTGCAAAGGACCAAAATTGCTTAGTTTGTCTAGACATAGCTGTACCTTTCCAAAGGCTACTTGGAAAACTTTTTTTTGGTACAGAATATGTATGTCTCTGTAAAACCTGCTCAGTATTACTAAATAAGCAAAGGTTCCTTCCTGTGACCCTGGTGCTCTCTGTGTGTTGGCACTAAAGCAACCCGTATATATGGTGATTTTGTTGCTGTTTCCTTTTCTCTTAAGGGGATACCAGCAACAGGATGCCCACGAGTTCATGCGTTACCTTTTGGACCATCTACACCTGGAACTCCAGGGTGGCTTCAATGGTGTTTCACGTTCAGTAATTTTGCAAGAAAATTCTAGCCTATCATCTGCAAGCAACAAATGTTGCATGTAAGAAGTGTTTTTTAATTTCTTCAAAACGTTAATGCCTTTGTGTTGGGTCTGTGTGTGGTGGATCTGAAATTTCAAATTCATGGTTCCTTGTTTAAGTGTTCTTTAGTGCCTCTGTAATGTTATGAATTACAAAGCTACAGGTCATAAAGGAATAGCATCCTGTAGGATGTGTTGCTTCTGTTCAAAAGGAAGTGTCTTAGATCAACATTTTTCATAGGTGTGGGTGAGCATACAGGCTAAAAGTTGTAAACACATTTTTAATTCATTACTCTTTCAGAAATAAAAACCAAGAACTCTGTATATTCTGTTCTGTATGCATATAGAATTCTTTCTTCTGTTCAATCTCATTGTCTTTGGGTGATAGATGGCCTGAATGGTACAGGAGCAAAAAAGATGGCCAAGTATTTGTGGGTTTAAATTGTCAGCAGACCTGGATTAATGACTGAGCAATGCAGTTAACAGTTTGAAGTCAATTTTCCTGCAGATGATCTTGCTATATTTGCATATCACTCAACACAGCTAAAGCTGTTGCTTTTTTTTCCTGGTAATTTTGATTTTTCGTGTTACTGTGTGTCTTGAAATAGAAGTACTCCATGTGTTTCCCTTATCTTTCTGTACTTCTGAAAATACTGTTTCTGAATTCTGTCCCAGGTGTGTTTTCTCTCAGACTGAAACTGTCACAAGAGAGAAAACATTTTAATTTGCTTCAGGAAGGAATGTTAAGTCAGTTCAGCCTGCACATTTGGTCCCTAAGTCCTTGGATTCCCTATGTAAGAGTTGAGTGAGTTTTCCCTTCCTATACTGATTAGGACATAGTAAGCAGGTCTGAGAGATCTGGATTTTATAGATGTTTCATTAGGGAAAGCCTGGAGTTCGGACTGTGCTCTTTACCACATTTATATTGTTTTGCTGGTGCTTAAAAATGCCACAAAAGAATCTTAAAAGTGTTCTTAAAATTGAAGTGTATTTGAAAACTAAACCAATTTTGTTTTGTCAACATTCTGAATGTCAAAACTCAAGGAGAATTTAAACTTTGTTCACATATCTACTGTAAATTTGTCTTGAGAATGGCTGTTCAAATGCATGGTGAGGTGGAGTAAGCTGCCTTCTGTCAAGGGCAAATTAAAGGGTCACATACACTTAAATGCCTACAGTAAAGTAATAAATATGCTGCAAACGCTCTCTTCTTGAGTGCCAGTTTATTGGGGTAGCCATTTCCTTCTGCTCAACAAGAAGCATTCAAATTAACTGTAAAGATGTATAGGTGGAGTGCAGATAAGGAACACAGGTTTCTGCAGGCTTGTAGTGTCAGATCTGCAAGCACAAACTAGCAAGTTTAGAAGTTGTGTAATAATATAAGTAAGTTAGAATTTTTTTTTTAATTGGACTGTGAGAAGTAAGTCCATTACATAATCTGCTCAAGAGATTAAGTAAGAGAGTACTGAAAGCATAGAGAACAATGATGATGATGCATATTGTTTCTCACATCTTAGTGCAACTTAAGCTGTCTTTGGAAGTGAAGTGCAGAAATATGCTTTAAGAAGTCAAAATTACTTGTAACAAAGGGTGTAGAATTAAAACAAAAATATGCTCAACCCACCTAAGAAGGAAGAATTTTTGTTTCAGAAACAACCTCAATTACAGGGTTAAAATACTGTACCCCTGTGGGCATCGGCTCTCCACTATAGAAATGCAACCAACCAGAATACTTTCAACACTGAAATTTTCAGCATCTGCTTAGAGCATGCGTGGCTCACAATTTCTTTAGATACAAGATAAAGCAAAAGTATTTCAGCAGCTAAATACTTGCACTGTACAATTCTGGGGTCAATGAAATGCCTGGTGTTTGAACTCGGTCACTGTTTGTTACACATCGACAAAACCGCTCTGCCTAGTAGCAGTGAGTTGTAAGCAGTAAACATATAAGAGATACTGAAAATTAAGCTCAGACATTCTGACTGACTTTTTATCTCTGATGTGGTTTGTCTAGAAATGGAGCGTCTACTGTTGTCACAGCAATATTTGGAGGCATTCTTCAAAATGAAGTCAACTGCCTAATATGTGGGACTGAATCTAGAAAGTTTGACCCATTCCTAGGTAAGGTGCCTCTTGCTTTCAAAATACCAGGTGACTTCTTAAGGCAGAAAAATAAATCTGAAACTTGATATATTTTGATGTCACATGACTGAACCAGAGTTTTAGCCTGAAAAGATTGGGCATTGTTTTATTCAGCCCTAATTTTTTTTAATCTTTGTTTTCCTAGACCTTTCACTAGATATTCCAAGTCAGTTCAGAAATAAACGTACTAAAAATCAGGAAAGTGGACCAATGTGCACACTACGAGGTAAGAGTGCTTGGATAATGAAATCCTTACCAGGACTAAGAGTATATATACTCTTCAGAGTATCTACTTCAGAGGAGCCAGGCTTTCACCTAGGGTGTGACTTGGTGTGCATGCTGTCTAATTTTATGAGATTCTGTGGTAGAAGGTGCCAAAATAATTTTTCCATGCAGGTTTTACCCCAGTCACTGTGTATTGACATACTACTTGATAAACTGGGGCTGCAAAGTGCTTCAGGAGGTCAGCTAAATATCAAGGAGGATTCCAGCAGAGGTTTTTCTTTGTGGTCAGAGTATTTCTAATGTATGCCAGTCTTTCCAACCAACACTCATCTGCGTTGTTGCCTGTTGGCATTTGCTTAAGGCTCTGTGCTTAGAAGCATGCACCCCTTGTGCATAGCAAGGATGGCTCTTGGGTGTTCTGCTTTTTGAACAACATAAACACAACCCTGCAAAGTTGGGCAGTAGTGCCGTTACTGACCTTGTGTTAAAGAATGTTAATTTTTACAGATTTGTGAATATACTTGCTGCAGATTGTGAAATATTAATCAAAACCCCATTATTTTCTGTGTTCACTTTGTACCCAAGACCAAATCACCTTTAAAAGCAGAATATTCTTTGTTAGAAAGTAATTTCATTTCTTTTGAAAATAGTTGTGCTGAATGTCAGGACAGAATCTTGTTTGAAAGATGGCGATTTCGTGAATGCCTTTTTTTCTTTTGAACTGCTTATAGCTGTGTTTTCAGGAACAGGGAATGCTGGATGTTAAAAAATGTTATTGTATTAAAACACATTATTACACAGCTTTTTGCTGCACAAATGTATATAACAACTAGAATGACTGCAGCAGATATGCACACCTTTTCTATATTGCTGTATTTGTTGTATTTCATGTTACAAAAATCACTTGATGTCATCTTGAATCAGGTTTCTTTGTGTGGGTGTTTTGTTTTTTTGTATCTTGTTCTTTTTTTAGATTGTCTTCGCAGTTTTACAGACCTGGAAGAACTTGATGAGACAGAGCTGTATATGTGTCACAAATGCAAAAAGAAACAGAAGTCCACCAAAAAATTCTGGATTCAGAAACTACCAAAGGTTTGTATAAGCATGAAAAGTAACAGTGTGACAATATGTCAAAGGAAATAATGATTCAACCATTTACAGCAGACCAACACCTAAGCCCCCTCCCATAGGCAACTGCAGATGTCTAGCACTAAGTTCAACCTCTTCCTCTAATGAATGTATTTTTAATTTTTTTTAATTTTGTAGGTGCTATGCTTACACTTGAAACGATTTCACTGGACAGCATATCTGAGAAACAAGGTTGATACCTATGTTGAGTTTCCCTTACGAGGCCTAGACATGAAATGCTACTTGTTAGAGGTATGAAGACTCACCTGTACTTTCTGTAGAAATGTGTTAACTGACCTATGCCTTTACTACAAATTATATAGTAGGTGCTATTGAGATTGAAGAGTTTTCTGTCTTTTTAACCACAGCCTGAAAACAGTGGCCCAGAAAGCTGCCTGTATGACCTTGCGGCTGTTGTTGTGCATCATGGTTCAGGGTGAGTACATGGACTAAGCCTGCTTCTTGGCAGAGACCTCCTCCCCACTGAAGTACATGCAGAGTTAATTAAGGTTTTTCTGTCCCTAGTGAATTGTCTGTGTTTTTACTGTTGCAAATAAGCAGTAATTTATAAACTTACATGGAACTAAGCTAATCTGAATTAACTTCAGATAGATCTATACAGTTACTCCTATGAATGCCCACTGGCAGTCTTTGGGGACAATGACTAGACGTGTGAGACAGAATGAAAATAGTCTAGTTCCTCTAGGAATGGAAAGCCCTAAACCAAAAGAGTGAATCAAGGAGCCTTCCAGAAGTTAGTGCATCATTTTGAAATCCTTAGTATGAAGCAGAAATGTTTTTTCCTCACTTTGAAAGGTGCGTGTATGTTTGGAACAACTGTAGACTTAAGATTAGCCAGTGAAAGTAATTACTTGTATTTACCTTCTCTCCTACAGGAGTGAACGCTAATAGGCATGCAACAAGGCTGGCTAGCCTTCATGTATTGAAGTAAATTTGCTGGGTGTGGTTTTTGTGGTTTTTTTCCTTTTCCCAGCCCTGGTCAGATCTGTTGAGAGTAACAGTAGTAGGGACAAGACAACTGTTTATTCTGAAAGAAACATGTTCTTGTTGTTTAGGCAATCACTCTATGGGTATGAGCTGTGAAAGGTGTTTTCTTAAAGAAACTAAACCCCATTAATCAAAACCTTGCTGGTACCTGAATTTAATTCAAAGATACATAACCAAAAATTCTGTCCAGAAAGCCCCTCCTTTTGCTTTCTCTAGAGGAATGGTCTGGACTCTTTCTTAGGAACATCTGACTACTCAAGGCACCCCTTGTAGCACCACAGCACATCTGACTGGTGCGTCAAAGTCAACTATGGACAGCTGGTCATGATTAGAATGGAATTAGATGGTTTGAAACATTGAGTGCATGTTATAATGTGTAACCAAGTGAAAGCAGGCCTTATCTTGGGGTGGCAGGGTAATGAAAACTGATGGGTTTGTAGTTCTGGTATGTTCTCAGATTCAAGAAATATGGCTCCAAGTCATGGATCTGTTTAAGATGAATCTGAAAAAATTTCTTTGTATCCTGGGATTAGTTTTGCTGTGAGTGCTTTTGATTGTATTTAGACTACATGACTCTAGACCTAAATGGAGAAGATTTCTGAAAATAGAGCATAGCAGAAATTATTATAGCTAATGCTTCAATAATAACAGATAATAGACTTGATTTGTATGTAGGCAAACATGAAATACAGTGTTACAAGAAGTCTTGCTTGCACACAAACTGGGATGCTAGTAAGTTTGTATCAAAAAACCTTTCAACTCACCCCAGGAAGTGATTCTTTTCCTTAACATAAAACTTTAATTTGGAGAACTCTGAGCCCCACAGATTAAGAAGGGAAGCATCTTACCAACTGTTGTGGAGGGCTGTCAGTTTCTTTCTTCCTCTGGTTCCTGGAAGTCTCTTAGCCCTAATAGAAAATGCATCAGAGAATGAGGTGGTCTGTCTCCTTCTGATTGTCCTTTCTTTCCCACCTCCCCCCTGCTGACAGCGTTGGCTCTGGACATTACACCGCATATGCAGCTCATGAAGGCCGTTGGTTCCATTTCAATGACAGTACTGTAACTTTGACCGACGAGGAGACTGTGGTAAAGGCCAAGGCCTACATCCTCTTCTACGTGGAACGGCAAGCCAAATCTGGATCAGATAAACTTTAATACCTCCTTTTAATTCTTACTTATCAAGTCCACCGGACAAAACATTTCCATTTTTCCATAAATACTTGATCCAAGACTATTAATTTCATTGTGCACTTTTCAATTTCCTCTTGTGGGTTTTAGTTTTGTTGTGTCAATGGTAGCATTTGACTTACTGAACTTGGACACAGACTAACTTTTTTTTTTTTAGTTATACCAGAAAACCTCAGCAGATTTTGATTTGCTGCTTTAGTTGTGATAACTCAATTTTTATATATATAGTTTCATGAAATACTTAGTTATTTGACTTTTTTATATTAATGTTTTCAGTTCTCACTTTCTAAAGGCACATTTACATCAGAGAAGCTTTCTGTCCTCCTTACAAGCAAGATAAATGTGCTTCTGATTATGAAGAGCAATACAACTTCATACTGTTCTCACAGCTGTTATGTAGATAGGATTTAATCTCTTTAAATCAAGGAATTGTTTGCACGTACTATTTTCCCTCGTGCAAGAAACTAAACAGCGACCTCTGAACAATCATTCTTTGTCTGCAGAAGAGAGGAGATGTGGCATCATTAAATAGACCCGGTAATTGCTGCTATATTGGTGTGTATTCAGGCTGCTGACTTTCAGGACTCATTGTAAATAAACACTTGGTTCAATTGTATCAATACTGCAGTTTAATTCAAGTATTCCTCAAATATACTCTGCCTTCCAACCCTTCAAATTTAAAAAAATTATTTTAAAATATATACATGTCTAAATTGTATTGAGATTTATGTTTTTTTTAATTGAACCAGAATTGCTTTAGACATCTCCTGGTTTAGACTGTCATCCTGAAATTTGATTGTGAACACTTACTTGCTTGGAGACTTCCTGGCAATGGGACCCCAACCCTCCTTCCTGGTGGGAATTGGGAGTACAGTCCCAAAGTTTGGGGTTTGTGAGAACAGTCTTAGGTCTAAATATATAGCTCCTGTCCACTAAATGCCTGCAGTTCACTTAAAACTGAAAGGAAGCGGATGGTGTTCCAGATCCTTTGCTTATGACAATTGTTTTATCAGTTTAAATGCAAACTAAAGGGAAGATGCTCGGTTTCACAGCACAGCCTGCCTGATGGGAGATGATGAGCCAAGACTGCTTGTTGACTGGAGCAGACTCGGGTAGCTGTAATATTTATGCATTGGCCCAATGCGGGATCTTTATTTACAGTCTCTTGATGAACAGTGGTGGCATGATACAATTTCTAAAACTTGGCTATGTAATGGAGAAAGACTTATGTTTAAAAAAAAGTAATCGCATTTTAGCTGTACTGCTGTTCTGGAGAGTGGAAGTCAGCTAATATGATTTTAAAAAGGTGGACAGGAAAGCCAGGAGCACCCAAAAAATCTGAAATTTGACAAATGCTGCATTTCATTTCTCTTCCCCTAGCCCATCCTGTCTAGCTAGCCCCTGTGTGCCTAGCAAGGAACTGGACACTCCTAAAATCTTAAAAGCATGGTAGGGAGAGTAGAATTTACTTAATGTAGAGGAGTCACACAATCAAACAGCACCTTGTAGTTGTGATAACAGTATAAGTCATCTGAAAACATATAAGAACTCAAGTAAAATGTGATTACCCTTTTTTAGTTAATGCTTCTGAAAGACATCATATAGCACATAGTAAAAATTTCCCTACAGATTGTACCATAGCTCAACCTGGTGCACATGGAGTATCTCTACTTTCCTTGCTGTGGGTTACCTGCTAGCTGTACACTGACAAGTATGAAAAAAATCACAGTCAGATGTTTCCTAAAATGTCCTCTTTCATAGCTTTTTCACAGCATATTAAACCAGGCAAGAGAGAAATTGGCTTAATATAAAACTGCTAATGGTATATGAATATGTAAACTGTACACTAGTTAAAACCTATTGTGATTATTATTTGATACATTAAGTGACATATATATAAGGATGTTTTCTTTTACTCAAGCTGAACAATAAATAGAACTATTCATTGCTTTAAATTGTAGATAGTTTGTCACCTACCATTTCTCTGTTTCTTGCAGCTAGAGCCTTTCTTCTAATCAGAATAGGTGGCCGTCATCATTTATACAAGGCAGAAAAAGGTATTTGACTGACTTCATTGGTGTGCGGGGCAAGTGAAGTATCTTACCACATGATTATCCTGAAGGGCAGGCAGCCTTACTGCTCACAGTTAGTTGGGGAGTTAAGTAGATTCCATCTATAGCTGCGTTTTGTCTGCATGCTACTTGGATTGGATTGCTTTAGAATTTTAGTTTTGAGAATACAAAGCTTAAAATACACAACTAGCTATGGGCCAGAAGCAGTTTAACTTACAGTAGTCAGGTGTATGCAGTGTTCTCGCAAACCAGTGATGTAAATGTGCCTTTCTCTACTTGTAGAAACTTAAATTTGTAATCTTCAGCAACATTCATTCACTTACTTACTTTAAACAGCTTCTACTTCTCCAGTAAATTTCTTGTGTCAGAGTTATGTTCTCACTTCAGTATTTCCTTTCAGTAACATTTGCTCTGTAACATTAAGGTCTTGGGCAATGGTATCTATCCAGCATAGTCCATTTGAGACACGGCCATGGGAACACAATGCAATCATGTCAGGCTTGTTCTTGCAGCATGTGGTGGTAACGGCTCAGCCATATGTTTTGCTGGAACAAGTACATTGTAAATCCTTTCCTAATTTAACTTTCTCCCACTGCAAACCCAGATGGACAGTATGAACAGTTTGTTGTGGCAACACAAGTATTTCTCTTCCTGGTGGAGAACTTTGCTTATCCACTGTATTCTATTCAGTGTGGTGTCAAAAGAAAAAAAAAAAAAGTAACTGAGCACTGAACCAGTAACATATACTGCACCTGGCCTAGTATTACATTTTTAACCTTACTTGTATATCCTATATTTATCTGCTAGCTTGGGGGAGAGGGAATATCTCATTTCATTTAAGCCAAATGTTTCTTTTCTACTTACTGCTGATCGTAGTACACACTAACTGGCAAGAATTTTTTTTCTTGCTTGTGATTGCTCTGCAAGCAACAACTGCTCTCTACAGTTCAAAGACTTGCATATTTTTCACCAAAATTTGTCTCATCAAAGGTTGTCCTTTCATTAGTAACTGTTTAGCCACGTATACAACTGGAGACAAGATTTATGTAAAACAAAACTGCAAAATGTCCAGCTCTCAGAATACGTCTGCTTTAGTGTGTTGTATAGTGAGCTGTTAAGTGCAGCATTATGCAACGCTCTAAGGCATGCACTTAGAAACAGAGCTCCTCATTGTATACTCAGAAGGTGCTTTCCCGGTGGTAACAGATGTCTGCCTGAGAGGAGAGTTTAAAACTTTCAGACAGGCAGGGACAGTGGACTTGTGTGAAAAGCAGGAGGCCATTTACAAGGATTTTACTAAATCAATGGAAAGTGTAACACGTGGTGTTCAAAAGTTTCCCCAACAATGTTTCATTACTGATGTGTCTGTGTCTTACTGCTGAGGTATCAGCACCTTGAAAATTGATTCCAATGTGCTTTAGGATATCCTCAAGTACTGTAGTGCCATAGTTGTAATTGTTTACCATTAAAATCTAGTGTGTAATTTTCAGTGAGGATAACTGACTGTGCTCATCTTGTGTGTTTCTGGAGCGTTTCCAGGTTGAATGTGAATTCTCTCTCATTCACAGTGTGTTTATGGAAAATGTGCCATTAAAGTGTCTCCTTTCCTTAGAAAATGAAACTCCTCTTGTCCTTCTACAGGCTTGCAGAATATCATTAGTGTAAATCCTCTGCAGAGTGGCAGAGTATTTTACCTTGTTCGGGGGAAAACAAAATAAAGCAAATTGAAGGGTTCCTACTATTTTAAGACCTCTACCAAAACTTAGCCTCTAAACCCAAAGAGGACCTGCTGTTCAATTTTTAAGGCTGTTAATTTTCATGTCAGACTGTAGTAAGAGTCCATCCTAGCGATGGTAACCTTGTCATTCAAGTTTGCTCATTTGTTGTGTTTTTTGGGGTTTTTTTTTGTTTTTTTTTAATAAATGATATTCCTGTGTGTATGTACTGCAACTCTGAGCAGTCTTAACTATTTAAACCTGCTCAAAAATTAAGGTAAGTTCTGAAAAGGATGAAGGGACAAGAGTTGAAAATGCTAGCATGAGAATGAAGAACAACAACTGCTGGTACACCATTTAAGCTGCTGTTTTCCAGTGACCGGCTTACCTGGTATGTGAAATCATCTTCTCTTCTTGTCCCTTCTGTGGCTTCATAAAGTACTCGTGCCACTGTCCATAGCCTGTTTTTGAGTGTGGGTGGGGAGCAGAAATCTCCTTCTCGTTTCAAGGATAATATTAAATGACAAAGGATATGAAACCAAAAAGACTGGCAACTGTTAAGCACTGCTTACCATGTATAATAGAAAATTACTAACTCCAAAGAATTAAACAGATCCATAATTGTCATTTTTTGGAGTCACTGTGTGTAAGCATACACATTACTCAAGCACAGATAGAAGCTAAAATAATTGTTGCAGACTGCAAACAAATTTCAAATCTTGTTTTTCAGAGTTGAATTTCAAACTACATTCTCAGGGTAAGAAGGAAAAGATGAACTTTGGTCCCACTTAACCCTGTCATATATTGAAACAAACCCAATCAAAATGCACAGGTACATAAAATCTCCCAGCTACTAAAATTGTGCAAGCCACTTCAAAAATTCCTGCAGGGCTGTTTTGATGTTAAGATCTGCTACTTCACTGAATGTATTATTTTCCTGTATCACCATCAGACAGAAGATGGGCATAAACTACCTTAATCTCGAGCATTTTTATTTCACAAACATGAAAGTTATAGGGCTGTTTGTTGTTGCTTTTAATTCCAACCTGCCATTTGCTGTAGCTTTATTTTTCTTCTAGGAGAAACTTTCTGCTACAGTTTCTCTCATTACTGGAAAACACACGCTTTTATTCCTAAAACCAATTCTGTATATCCTTTTCCCACCAAAACTGCCAAGTCTACAGTAATAGAACTAAGCCTACAAAAACATAAACAACACAAGAAAACTTGTAAAAGTCAAGCTAATAGAAGACATCTATTAAAAGCACAAACCTACAAACAGCTAAACATAGACATGCTGTTCCTGTGTATCATTACTTTCCTCCATGCAAAAGGCAGGGAACCAGCTAGCTTTGTTTATTCAAACAACAGTGTGCAGGAAACTGCCCTAAGTCTGAGGCTTGTAAATTAAAGCTGCAGACTATGTACACATGTTAAAGCACCCAGGGAATTTTTCAACTCATTTTACAAGCTGTTCGTGAAATTTCATTATCCAGTGTAAACAGTCATTGAACATGAAGGAAAAGTGCAACCTTAGAAAAATCAGTGAACAAATCAAGGCTAAAATTGTACACTGCAAAAACAAACTTCCGCTCTGAAAGCCAAATCCTCCAAACTGGAGAGGCTGGCAAAGCTACTCCTTGCAGCTGTAAGCTACCACCCACCATCCCGTCCCGCGCGCCCCCCCCCCCAGTTAGGAACTAACTTTGCTAAACTTAAGGAGTGCCTACAAGGAAAGAAATCCCTTTTAAGGAAGCATTTCATGAAAGTCAAGTACTGCTATTCTACATGCCCATTCCATTCCCTTGTAGAAACAGAACAAGAGTTTCATGCATGCATGTTTCTTTTCCTTTCGCTGTTCTTAGCTTCTGCAGCAGTTGTTCGCCAAAAATAAACACCATTCCACAACCATATATGTGCAACAGCCTTCTGGTGATTCTGAGCCCCCTCCAGCACTGCCGTTATTCTGCAAGGCCAGGAGACTGTCTTCTTTCTCACACTCTCTGACGGGCTATGCATATAACCCAGCTGAATCGGGAATGCCTTTTACATCTATTTTCTTTTCTGGACAAAAATAGTAGGAAATGTCTAGCAAAAACATGTCACAAGTTGCTGGAAGTGTTTCAGGATCCTTTACTGTGGTCTTTGTTACACTTTCATTCTCCAGCGGAACTAAAGAAGGATAATTTTCTCCTGGGACCTGCTTTAAAATACTTATCCATCTGCTGGTATTCAGAGAGAGTCAAGGTGTGTAACATTGAGGACTGGATGAAAAACAATTTCCAGAAAGACTTCTGTAACAGGCATGAAAACACTGTCAATGATTTTTTACTAGAAGTTTGCAACAGGTACGTTCTTCGGGTGTGAACTTTTACATCTACTGTAAAGGTTAACTGCCTTGAAATGAGACAACTGTCAGCTATTTACATCCTATTTATCTGAAATGGAGCATTAAGTGAGTGCTTTGACTTTGCAGTTTTAATATAGCATTAACTAAGTTGGTTTTATAGTGGCAATAGCATATACTTCTCCTTAAGCCTATTTCCACCCCCCCGCTTTTTTTTTAAGAGTTAATAATTAATATAGAAAAGTGCAGTACTGCCTACTAAATTGCTGCTTAACTGAAACATACCCTTCTGGCAGTGCAAAGCATTGTCCTGGGGGGGAGGGGCTACAGGAAAGAGGTGCAACAAAACCAAGTTCATTAAACACATTACTAAACACCAAAATTTGTTTCATTCTAATAAGTAAGCATTGCTTTTGTACTGAAATTTAACTCTTATTATCTAAGCTTTTTATAAAGGAAAAGAAATACCACTGTGGAAAAGCACCTCTGGGCACACACAATTTCTTATGACAAAATTTCTTCTTATTTCTTATTTCTTTACTGCTACAAACCCACTCTTAAGAAAAAAAAAAAGTTAAATTACATAAGGAGGAGCAAATGGGGTAGAGCCAATCCTAGTGTTTAGTAACACCGAGGATAGTTAGAGCTGAAAGGGGCATGTCAGTACTTGTCCTGAAATGGCACGCCTTTGTGCCACAGCCAGCCCTCAGCTTTGTGCCACAACATGGAAGGCAGAAAGTTCTATGTGGAAATAACAATTGTAAAAAATCCAACAAACTACAGGATACTGACAGGACACAGTGTCTTTGTGAGAACCAGCAACAGTGCAATCTCAAAACAAGGACTGAAATGTAGGTTCAAAACAGAACGTTAAGTTGCAAGTACAAAATCTCAGAAGTAACTGTTCTAGAACAACTGATTAAAAATGTGGATTAATTAGCAAAGTATTAGGGAAGCACATCTATGCCTACAAAGGAGGGCGTAGAAGCAAGTATTCTCTCATTTTGGTACTGGAATGTCTACCATGAGGCCACTCTTATTTATTTCCATTTTTTGCCATCACAAATTAGGATTCAGAAAGAGTATGCAAAACTACAGCTCTGTAGAAATAAGTGCCTTTTTCCTCTGCAGAATCCATAAGCCCAAACTGGTTGCTTGACAAAATTCAAAGCAAAGCCTGGGTAGCAAGCAATCTCCAAGTCCATAAAAATGCAGCAAGTGCCTTTCAGCCTTACATAGATTCATTTCCACAAGTTAAACTGAACTCTTATAAATGACAGTTTATTATATTCACACTCACCCCCCCCTCCATTTTAGCCTTCCTAAGACAAGATCCTGCCTTTTTTGCAGCAACCCCATTGAAAGCGTTTCCATCCAAACAAAATTCCTAGCATTCTCTGCAAAGAAAAATGGAAATTAATCATATACACAGCTTTTCTCCCTGAGTTTGGAGTACTTTTATTCTGTTGGCGAAGCCACAAGCGATGGCAGGTCAGAGCCTTTCTTGATCTTGCCTGCTTTAAAACATTTGTTCTCCTAACTGTTCATAAGCATAAAGGAAAAGAGTAAAAAAAAGATGATGCAGCTGACATGAACGTAATTACCTCTGCTCAAAAGGTGAAGTCAAGCAGCAGCAAGGGGGATGGGGTGGGGTGTAGAGAAAGAGGAATGCACCATGTACCAATTTTTAAGGACAAAAGAAAACGCTGCAGTGATGGCAGAGCCCCTTGTTTGCCCCCACTGCTGTTGTACACCTCAAACCCTGATACAGGCTATAGGCACAAATGTTTATATCGAAGTGCTCACAGGCACCATATGGTTCTTACAGGACGGAGGCAGGCTAATAGTTCTGTCCAAAGGTCTCACAAGATCAACATGAGCATTGCTGTAACCATTTCTCCCCACAACAACAGAGCCTAAAGTCCTGTGCTAATAGAGAAACATGAAGCTGCATTTAGCTAAATCGATGGATAGCAGAACTGCTTCTCCCTGGAGAGAGATGTAAGCCAGAAACCAAACGCTTTGTACAAAGGGTTCGCAGGTTAGTGCACAAGGGTCCTTGCAAATATACCTGGTCAGTACAACTAGTAATAACTGGTCTGCTCCAGTTTTCTACACAAGGATATTTAGTGTAAGTCATCAACACACTGACTTGGAACAGGCCTTTTCTGTACTTTCCCAGGTCCACCCAAGCAACAAGAAAGAAAGCTCTTTTAATTTGATGCATTGTTGTTTAACAGTAGAGTTCTTACCAATTTCAATGACTTGAAGGAAGGTTTAAGAGTTGTGTGGGCTTCAAACATCAACACTCTTAGGTTGTAGCTGGCATCTCTTCAGTAAATCCAAGGAGATGAAATACACCCATTAATCCCTGTACAGTCAAGAGTGGGAGTGTCTTACTTGCCCATGCTCAGCATGTCTACACAGCAGCCTCTTCACTCAATTGTCCTCAAATTCAACCTGACTTGAATCTCACCTCTACTTGGATCTTCATTCGCTGCGTTTCTCCAAGCGCAGCACCGTGCAACTCCTTAAGAAAAAACAATGCAGCTGCAGCTTATACAGGCATTCACGTCCCCTTCTCTACTATGCCAATTGAGCTATAAATGTTGCTACCAACAGAAAAAGAAGCTAAGTTTTGCGATTAGTAAAGCTGAGCAAAAGATCTACATATACCCCCACCTACTCATGCATTCTTGCCCCTCCTGATGGAAGAGGAGGTATTTTTCTAACTTGCATATTATTCTTAATGATACTAGCTTCTCCAAGCTCTATTATTTATTTTCCCCCTCATCTCACCTGTAACGATCATGTTTTCAGATGTCCAAACCTGCTGTCTCTGACCCTCTCTGGATGTGGCCATGTTACAGACGATTGCATCTTGCTTCTGCTCAAGAACTGCCCAAACCTCAAGACACTCAAACTGGAAAACTGTGTGCGGATCACTGACCAGACACTAGAAGCAGTGACCCTCTATGGGGGATCACTGCAAACGCTCCACGTGGATTTCTGCCGGAACATAACACAAACTGGTCTAGAGAGAGTCAGGGAAAAATGTCCTTCGGTAATGCTGAGAGCAGAGAGAAGTGCTAACATGATTCCAGACAATAAGCCAGAAAAAAAGCTGATGCTTGAAAAAGCATCAAGACAATGGGTTCAGCTTTAAGTGCAACAAATTGTATAAACTCAGTCAATGTGGGTTATTTTACTTCCACTCTCCTCTTGGGTAGCATTGCTTCAATGAACTGTGGCTACTTTCCTGTATTCTGGTTTAAGTCCAAACACATGGTTGATATGTTTTGTAAAGGCTGCACTGGGAAAAGGCATACATCTCCACCAGGACAGTCTTAAGAGAAGAAACCTGCTTGCTTTCTGTTGTTCCCTGAAAGTGGGAAACCCTACATTGCTGTCACAAAATGCTAGACCAGATTAAGGCTGAAAACTGCAATTTTGGTACCCTCTTGTCACAGATGAGTGGAATGCAACTCACTCAAAAGAGAGAAGTAGCAGTATGTTTTATTGAGGTAAAATAATAATTTGACAGATTTCAATAAATTTGATGGAATTTAACAAAGTTTAACAGTGGTTTGACAAGGTTCAGTAAGTTTGAGGGCAAGGTTCACCTTATTAATTACTGCATGGAAGAAACATATGAAGGAAAAATGAGTTAGAACTGAGTTAGAATGATTCACACAAAGACCAGAGACACAAAGAATAAGGGAGACCCTCCCGTTGAGTCACAAGGTTCAGAGTGGACCCCCTTGCTTTCTAAACTCTATAGAGCCTAGGTGCGGCTGGATCCAATATTAGACTTGGTCAACGGTTTGAGTCTAACGGAAGAGATACAAAGAGTAAGGAGGACCCTCCTGTTGAGTCACGAGGTTCAGAGTGGGCCCTCTTGCTTTCTAAACTCCTCATGTAAGCCACAGCAGATGGAGCTTGAGTAACTGTATGATTTACACAAATTTCAGGGAAGGACTGATAAATTTCTGTTATAGGATATATCCGTATGGTCGTTCCATCCACTAAGGGTGGTAACCACACCATGTAAGATCCTCCTAGCAAAAGCACAGTACCTGACAACCATCACTTCCTCAGTGATTAACATCTGTAGCTGATTTGTCAGGCTTATTTATTAAATGAGGGATGCATGGCAATACACAGTCAAAACACAGTTTGACCCTCTGCATAATGTACTTCGACAAGATACACCGAGTTATTTTTTAAAGTTGACACTAAAAGAAGCGCAATATGAACTAGTTGACAGTACTAACCCACAGGAAAAGACAGTGACTTAACAACCCATAGCTTTAAACGCTAAATTAGGAACACACTACAGTAGAGATCTTTATGAATACCTGTTTCTCACTGCAAAGGAAAAAAAAAATAGCGATTTTCATCCCAAACCACAAGGCTGTCACTTTCCTGCATGCTGCTCTGCTACATGGAAGTGAAGCCTTTTTTTTTTCTTTTTCTTTTTTTTTATGAAGGGTTGCTATGGCATCATCTACAAAATTTGACACCAAAGGTTGGCACAGTTTTATTCTGCTGTATAAAATCTGCCTTGATACAACACACTGCGATTTGGTCACGGTATCAAGTACTCGGGACTGGTAACACCACATTTCAAGACTCTTTACGCACTTACAGATTTTTGCCTGAGGAAAGGTAAACGTTTCTGAGTGCCACATTACTATGTCAACTGTACTGCAGTAACCTGTCAAAAGTTTTATTTGTCGAGTCTGTTTCAGTATAACAATACAGAAAAATCACTGTGATCATCCAGTTTGAATTATTCAGGCACCCCATCTCAAACTTTGTGCTTTACTCTATGTGGGAGCACATCCTCAAGTTCTGCTTTCCGTTATTTTTCATTTTGGTCAGCAATATGAAGTCAGAATTCTGACTCCTCGAGAGCACACCATAATATATAATCCTGCCCATTCTTGCTGACTCTGCCGCTGAACTTGTATTTACCTTAAATCTCTCTCTCCCATTCAATACAATCCACTGAAGAACTTTACACTTACTAAGAATGACAGATAGTTAAATCTGGCTACCGATAACTTAGTTTCCCCTAGAGGACCAGATGTCAGTTCAGCTTAGCTGTCAAACAGAAGGCTGCATAACAGACCAGTTTGACAAACTATGGATCCTGAATAGTTCCAGCTTAAATCACAATGAAGTCTACAGCAGTTTAAATTTAATTTTAAATTAAAACCTTACACAGAGTAGGAATACCTGAGTGTGCGTATCCTTAAAATTCAAGCAAATTTAGAAATACTAACTTTTGGAAATACTGTTCTGTCGCATAAAGACAGTCAACGTTTCTGTTCCATTACATAACGATTATTCAAGACTGTCACTACAGCAATCTATGTACATATACCATAGTAAGCCTGTTTCTCATTTACATGACGGGCTCTGCAATTGTTGATAATTTATCTTACTGAACTGGTAACAAAACACTGATGAAATTTGCTAGTTAAAAACACATGAACTCGAACTCGCATCGCTGGAATTCAAGTATATCAAGACTTGAATAATGGTTATTTTAATGGTTTAAAATAATCCAATAGCTTTGTTGCATTTTAACAGTAGCTTTGCACACTTACTACTTATCTACATTTTAATCTTTTATATAACTGGAAGACTACAAGAGCTAGCTTTTCCTCTAAGGATCAGAATTTGTGACTTCTTAAATTGCTATTTAATAAATTATTAAATGTTGTCACAAATGTCTAACATGATACATGTTCTTCTTTAAATTTCGAGAACAGCGTGACTGTATTACCTCTCTAAAACAAAAAGAATGTTTAAAACTACTACTGAAGTAAAGCAGACCTTTTCCCCTCTCATTGGCATCTAAACTGTAGAAACAAGTTCTGAAGTTAGGCCTCAGATACTTAGGAATAACTGGTTTGATTTTTCCAATTTCTTGCTGTATTCTTTTTACAATACTGTTGCTCCTTTTATTAAAGCTACATGGAGGAAATGCTTGGGGTGTCATAATGGAGAGCTTGGCTCCGATGCCTCAGGTAGTCTTGAAAGATTTATTCCAACTGATACACTGTCTTTTGTTCATGTTTGAACAGAAAGAAACACGCTATCAAAATTCCACTTGAAGTCAATTGTTATTGCAAGAATAGTACTGTAAATTGTATTTCCAATCAGTTTCTCTAGGAAGATAAGTTTCAAACAATCTCAGCAGAAATATTTTAATAGACTACAAAAACCTAGGGTTTATTCTTTCCTCTGCGAAAACTGATGAGCTAGCTATGAACTCCTGAAAACATTCTTTATGTGGTGCATCAAAAACAGAAAAAGGACTTTACAGCTCTCAATGTAAGTGAACATACTTGCTCCTTTCCATCCTGGTTAATTGATCCACAGATATCCTTTGGTAGTCTCTAATTTGGCTGGGCTAAGAAATAAATCACAGCTTTACAGAAACTTAGTCAAACAGAGCTGAAATTCTAGAGAAATACTTAATCAGTAGGAGTATCTGTAAGAAACAACCCAGAAGACAAATAAAGAAAATAATTTCACTATTGCATCTTTACAACTTAGAGATATTTAATGGCATGACACTGTAATATTCTGGTATTTCATTAACTCATTCCTAAAGGAATGGAATTCCTAAAGGAATTCCTAAGTAGGACCCTTATGCACTACAAAGTAAGGAACAAAACTGGAAGCACAGACAGGAAAGACAAACAGCAGTCCTAACAGAGCATTTACAACTTTGAAAGGAGATTGCTGGGCTGAACAAACTTGATTGTGATGTGGAAATTGGGATGTTGACACAATTCCTACCTTGGATACAAAACTGGTGAAAAAACACCAGTTTCATATATTGCTGACAAGCCAAAACAAGGTAGGAATTCTATATAGTCACATTACTAACCAAAGACCTTCTCTTGATGCCAGCTCTCTAAGCACTCTGTGATAAAAGATGTATCTCTGCAGATGCAACACCTAACAGATTTTCAAGTAGCTACAAGATGTGAAAGCAGGTTTGCATCTGTCTACATATTATTTATGCCTTTTTGCCAGTTTTCTATCAGGACTGTTTGGGGGGGGGCTGGGTGGGGAAGTGGTGGTGTGGGTTTTGTGTTTTTTTACTTTACAGAGCTAAAAAGGGCCTTGAAACACTCTCCCACTTGGTTTCTTTGCCTATTTGTGTACAAATACTCCGGAGTCCTATTGCTTTGCTCTTCCCCTCCTTGAATGGGGTTATTTGTTCATGACATGGTAAAACTTGAACACAGTTATGTTGATAAATTTTTTCAACATCAATAATAAATTTTCTTAGCAATCCAATTTGTAAATTCAGTATATAATGATTACATTTTACTTACAGTATTATGTAAGGACAGAAGCATGTTAGCAGTTTTCTTTAGTTCCAAGCCATTTGAGTTCCATCAAAGTTCTCTTAACATCACTGAAACATTTTTTTTACTCTTCACAGACCCTAACTCTAATGTACCAGGTATAGAGGGAGGAAGGCTTGTTATCTATCATTTTATGAAAGTACTAAAAGAAAGGTGAAATAAACCAAGATGCCTACTTGGAAGCTGCATCAGGTTATCAGATGAACATGGCAAACAAGACTTCATTATCAAAAGTTTGTGTCTTTTCTTACACAATAGGGGAAAAGCAACATCCAGAAGACCCTTCAGATTTCCACTGTGACAGCATAGCTCAGCTTGGCAAAAGGAAATTTTTCCTTGGTAAAAGGAAATTAAGCAAAGTCCTGCAGCACAGTAAAACTGCTTACTTACCAGCAGCGGTATTTTTTTGCCATTAAACTTCCATCACCCAGTCAAAAGGGCTAAATGACAGATCTAAATCAAACTTCCAGACCTGACCTGATCACCTATTCTCTAGAAAATACTACTGTTCAAGAACACATTCTGCTCTTACCGGTCCCCTCTCAGCATGACAGGCACGCATTCCAACTACTGCTACGTTCCAGCTTTGTCAGATGAACCAACAGTACTACTGCTAGCTCCAGAAAGAGTGAGGCTTCACCTTCACCCAGTTAAAAGTAACTTGCCTACGTCTAGTCTCAGGGACTGGCTGTTTATCTTCTCTCTGTTGTAGCATGCCTACCTGTTTCAAAGGGCTATCCAGCTGATAGCCCAAAAGGCTAGGGATGTACTTCGGGGGGGGGGGGGGGGAAGTGGGGAAAAAATGACTGGAAATACCAGAGGTGGTAGAGAAGAAATTACTTAATCCCAAGGTAAAAACAGGATGAGAAACAGATATTATGGGCTTCATGAAGCAACAGCCTTATAAACCAGAGAGAGTGAGTGCTTCTTGAGAGTTACCTGAGGTGTAAGGAAAAGGTTAGGTACTACTCATGTACAGCAAAAAGCAAGCAGCAGCAAATAGTAGTCATGTTCAACAAGCGACACAGGCTTTTGGCATCTAAGTGCTTGCCTATATAATACCTACCCAGCACATTACTTTTGGCTAAAACTTTTCGAGCTGTTTTTCTCTAGTTATGCTTAGACTTCAACACTTCTAAGCTTACTGTACCTCCATATCTCATATTAATTTGAAATGGGTCTAGATAAAACACATTGTCACACACCTGTTCTTACCTCTGACATGCATTTGTTACCACTGATACTCCCTGCTTCAGTCATACATGTCTCATCCAATGCTGAAAGGTGGAAAGGAAATGAGGTATGACATTTGGAAATCGCTTGCAGTCCACCTTGCTACAGCCAACTCTGCCAAATGCAACAATGCTGCCACTGGAAGGTTTGCTACAAGATTGAGTTGCATATTTTTTTCTTTAAATAACTGCATATATGACCTACTTACACTACAGAATGCAGACATACGCTAGTAATATTTATTCCCCTTTCTATATAGGGAGAGGTTTGCATACATAAAACGCCCATACATTAAACTGACAAAGTCGGAATCGGTCTCCAATAGTAGGACATAATCGGTGCTGTACATTTGATATCTTCATATGCAATTACGTATAAGAAGCATTATATAAGAAACGTGAACATGATTCCAGTCTCAGATGCCTCAGCAACAGAAAAACGTCAATCAGCAGGTTAAAAGGAATGTACCCACAATGTAATTATGGTGAAAAAACCCAGTAGGATAAAATCAAAATAATTAAGCACTTGGTAGTTTTAATGATGCTAAGATAGAATATTCAAAGGGCAAGCACAATCAATAAAAAAGTCTCAAATAAAGCAATCAAACACAATCCTTTAATCAACATCAATATTCACCAGTATCAACATCCTCTTTCACTTTACTGTAAACTGCCTCCAAAAAGACCCTCATTATCCAAGAAGCCAACTGCATAGTCCATGCAAAACTGTAGGCACAGTTCTATTATTTTCTGTGCCTGATTTAAACAGACTGACAAATTAGCAGCACTAATTCAGACACATAAACAAAGTCTAGTATGCAATAATACAGGACTTTATATAGCAGTTTCCCCTTTTATTTGTAACCTTTTATTTTTTTTTTATGTATTACACCTATAAATTTAGACCAAGATGTGAATATATTCCCCTACAACATAGTGATGGGACACCAAAATCTTCCAATTTGGAACCATAATAATGAGGCAGGAGACTAAGTCTGCATGATTTCAGAGCCCTGAGTCCCTCCTCCCAACACTGCTGAAAGCCCCCCTCTAGATGTTTCATGTTGCAGTCTGATTCTTGGTCATAGCTCAAGAACCTTTTGCGTTTTTCATGACTCAACAACTAATCCTAACTGGAAGAACTTCACCAGACAAAACCCAGATCTGCAAATTTTTACAGCTTATCAAGTCAGCCCTTTGACCACTATTAGCTGGCCGCAATATACCAGTGCCGTCTCGAACAACCGGGAAGTTTCTCTATCAATCCCTGCTAACATACAACAATCACATGAGGGAAAACAATATGAATTTCTACCCTCTTCTCCAGACTCTGATAGACCAGTCTTGTCCCAGGTGAGATCAAGTTAATAAATGTTCTTGCTAGTCCTCAGGTCCCACGGCATCCTTACCAAGGAGTTCAGTCAGAATGAGGTGGGGAAAAAAATCAGGGCAGAGCAGCAGTGACTTACCAGGGGACAGACTCTACCCTTTTCCTCAGCCTAGGTAAATCCTGCTCCTGAACACCAAGCAGCATTTGTATTTTGACACAAATCATGTTTTTGATAGAGACACTGGGGAATTATCTATTCTTCAGCACTGCCCTAAGACACAGAACAAAAATTTCTTTGTACAGTACATTACTGTCCTAACCAAATATGAACATTACAGTGTAAGCCCCACCCTGCTGATCATAATACAATTACAACTGCAACAAAATGAGACCAAACACATGATGTTTACTAAACCCAAAGGCATAAACTAAGAACTTACATAAAATCCATAGCCTCGACTACTACCCTGTCACTTCAATTTTTTGGTACTCTGTCCAGGAATCAACTATATCAATCTGTATATTAAAAAGGATTTTTTTTTTCTTTTTTACAAAAGACTTAAAGGTTTCTCAGTCAAGGTGGCAGTTTGTTATTATTGTCAACAACTACTACTCTGGGGGAGAAAAATGTTTAAATGAAAATCAAGAAGGAACCAAGTACAATGTTAACTTGTATTGAAGTACGAGGAATAAATAGTGGTATACCCGAAAAAGCCAGTACCTCAAAGACATTAAGAATGCAGAGCACAGTACTACACATCAGATCCGTTGAAGATAAAACATTTTAAGATGCTTCAAATGTCATGTCCTGTCTAAACACTGTAATACTAGTTTCCTGAGACAAAATATAAAAGTATGAAGACTGAGTAAACCAATCACAGTTCACAAATGCATACAAGCAACCAATTCTTGAATTTGCTTTATTTTTTCTCTGCATAAGGAACCCTGCACAGGCAATTCAAATTAAAACAAAATAAATATGTGAATATTCATGTAAAACTGTCCTTGCTAATGAACAATTATACACAATGTACAACTCTTCATGTTCACTGGGAGGGCTTACAAATGTACTATTCCCAACAAAAATGCACCAAAATGTCTCCATGCAAACTTATCAAAAGTGCCCAAAAAAGGAGAAAAAACTTACTGATCATACTTTTTTTTGTATTCTTTTTCATTTTTTTCTTTTTTACAATCACAAAAAAATAAAAACATCTAATTTTTTGTTACAATTAGATTAACTAAAATGTGGCCACTGTCTATTAACATCTGGTTTTATGCTTCTAAAACATCTATGGTTACTGTAAAATTATGTCAACAATGAATTGGACTTAGGGCACTATTTGTAGTAAAAGGAAGATGATTTTGTTCACAGAATGTTAATAATCTGTGTCTGAGCCCTCTGCATTGTCCACATTCCGTGAGAGCATATAATTGTCCATATCTATAGACCTGCAATTATTGATTGCATAGCGCAAACGCTCTGCCATGATTAGTTGACTGGAGTAAGGTGGGAGCCTCAGTTGAAAGAAACAAGTCTGTGAGGTAGGCAAGCTGTCGTAAGGCTGTAGAAATGGATAAAAGGTGGGACACTGTTAAGTTGTGAATGAAGCATAAAATGCAACATATCCATATTTCATTGCTCCCTCCCTTCCTTGCCTCTATCATTCAGCATTTTCACATTCTATCTCCAAATTCCTTTTAAGCAGCAGACTATCCTCCCTTGTTTACATCACTTGTTTCATCCTTGAGTATGTGCAAAACCACTGCTGTATCACCTGCTCTGTAAATAATTCATTTGAAAAGTTGATCGCACTACTATTTATCAGCCCACTAGAAGATACCAAGCAACATTCAAATTACATGCCATAGTGTGCCTTAACATGAGGCAATTTGAGAAACACCTAACCAAAGATCACTGTTATCTTAGATTTTGCCAAGTTTTTGATTCATGTAGTTCACAGAGAATGCGCTTTCACTGCACAAAAACCAAAAGTAATGTCAAAGGAATGCATCCTGTATGTAAAGTAACATACTGTAAACTCATTACAGTGGTTTTAAGACTGTAGAGTTCACTAGTGGTCATATGTTGCCACTTAAACAGATTTAAAACTTAAAAAAAAAAAAAGTGAAAATTATCAAAGGAAAAAAGAGATTGGAACAGAAAATTGACTGTGGACAAGTTACAATACAAGATGATTTGTTTCTTGTACAAGAACTTGTCTTGACTTCCAATCGTGTAACTATAGTAAATGCACCAAATGAATTAAGATGCAATTCATGCAGTGTATGTCCTTCTACACAATTAAAATGTTTGGTTTTAACAGCTCAGAGCATATCCCATCCTATACTTTGTCTGTAAATTTACAATTATGGAAACCTGTCTCCTATTTCCAAAGGACAGATTATATTAGGCAGGACAACCAAATGAAAAAAGAAAAGAAAAAAAAAAAAAGAAAACAGGATCTTACCCTATCAACCTTCATTATTTGGAATCGCTGAGAGATATCAGCTGTGTTGGCTGGCAATCGAGATCTTCCTGACACAAACCTCATGAAAAGGACTCTCTCCTCATTTGAAAATTCCTCAAGGGTGTGCCAGAACCACTGTACTAGCTGATGCTGCTCATCAACTTCTCTGTATCGCACAACTTTCTTCAGAACTTCAACTGATATTTCTGGCATTCCACAGACCATTTGCTCCAACTGCTTGGCAGTCAGAAGAGACAACAAAGGAACTGGAACAATCCAAGACATTCCTTCTCTTACAGCAGCCACCTATTGCCCCAAAAAGAAGAGACATTTGAAGTGCAATTGTCTTACCTCTGCTACTTACTGTACCACGCAAATGCAAAAGTAACGTATCAGCTGAGAAATGGGATAAAGAGATAGAATTATAGAACATCTGCCACGAACAACCTCCCACACATGCATCCCCCGCAAGGGTTGTATCCTCTCTCAAAATCCTGGAGAATAAATATTACAGGTATTTTTAATTGTAATTGCACATTGAAGAACATGTTTTGATAAAAAACAGAACTTAAAAAAGTACAAGTTAGCAGCACAAATGATGATGGCTAAACCAAAAAACTGTGTAAATACCATACATCTAAGCTGGCACAAAGTCACATTTGTAAGAAGTCCATAGTTGTTCTAGAATACTTAGGATTTGGTACCTCTGATGAGAAAGTTACTTTTCTAATGCAGATAATATCATGCATGCATCTGTATCTTGAGAAAAAGGAAAAGAATTTTCCTAGCATGTGATTAGTACACTGCTTTCACAAGCTTCACTATACAAATGACAAAATACACAAAAGTATGCAAATAGGTAATTAACACTTCTCAAAATATATAATGAAATATTTGTAGTTTCTGTGCTAAAGGAGAAGAGAAATAGTTTTAAATGTTTGTCAATAATATTTACTTTCGCTAGTCTCCATGTTGCTATAATGTCTAATTACAGTGCACAGCATGCACCACTGCAGGTTATTTTCTCAAGTGGGGCTGACAGTTGCAGTGGGGCGACTCTAATGAAAGATGAGTTCTGATTTCTAACGCTCTTTTGTCAACTGAGCAATTACTAAGAAAAATAGGACTAATTTAAAACAAAACCCCCAAACAGTTGTGGGGCGGGAAACCACAGGGACCCAGGCAAGATGCAGAAAGCTGAGCTTTCCTTATTCCCAAATAAATTGTAATGGAAACTTGCATAAATCAAAAACACTGTTTGCATTAACAACAGGGATAGGGTCACAATGAGATTCTTACCTGACGGTCCATTTCATGAAGTCTGTACTCAATTGCCCTCTCCACATATTCTTTCCTGTTTGAAAAGGTAAGTGGGATACTGTTCCCTCCAGGAATTATGGGAACCATTTTGCCATCAGCACTTTGGCCAACAAAAGAATCTAAAGGAATCATCTGTTATGCAAAACAGGAAATGTTCAGCGTAAGTCACTCTAGTGATCCAAGTTTAATATTTTACTATCAGTCACCTGGAGCCATAATAAGATCACAACTATTTCAAATGCATATGAAGTGCTTGTTATCCCAGTAACAGGAGACATCGAATTATATAAACACTAAAGTTAAGGTCAATCTGATAAAGTAACTGCTTTCAGAATAAAGCTAAAAGCTCCAACTTTCATATCTCACCTCATGGAAATTTTCTTCAGTAATCCCACTGTCTTCAATGTGAAGAATGCTGTTGAGGGTCTGCACATAGAGCAGATCTACCTCCTCCAAATCCTCCAAGATGAGTGGGATACAACAAAGTTGCTTCCAGACCATTGGAGCCAAATGAAGATCTAATGGCTTTTTTGTACGAATAGCTACACCCATGAGAATACCCAAGAACTTAAACTGCATCAGATGTTCATCTAAACATGCTGAAGGGTTAAAGAGAAACCTGAAAGAACAAAGAATCAGTGAAAATACTCTAGTATTATTTCTATGCTACTTCATTAGAAGTAAAAACCAAAACATTTCTAAGCACAGCGTAGTAACTGTCAACAGAATTATCAGCAAGAGGTGTCCAAATAAGATTATTGTTCTCTTTAGCTGTTAAAATAATGGAGGCTGAGATGGGCAGAACTAATTCTGACCACAAAGGCTGGCATTCTTGATGTTACTCTGAATTCTGCCATCAGCAATCCAGCAAGTTCATATTAAAAACGTGCCCTCTCCTCCACAATAAAGTAACATCACAACCTGAAGGAAAAAATATACTAGAGACAACCGTGAAGTCTCATCATTAGGTAAAAACCAGTTAATAGAAGATTTTAATTTTCACCCACTAACATCTGCAATAAAAACAAATCCTGGACAACTTACCTATCCCTGTTGTAGCCTACTTCAGCTGTAGCATTTGGGGAAGGAATAAGCAGGTCTACTATTCCAGTTTCCAGTTCCTTAAAAATCAACAACAAAAAAGCCTTCTCAGACACAAGGATAACAAACCTATTACAGAAACATTATGACATTACAGCACTACAAGACAGATTATTCCATTATAGTGGTGATTACTACTTACAAATTAATAGGAAACCTTTAAGAAAAAGTAAACATGCAAGGGATGATTTTTAGTAATAAAAATACGTTTATTTTAAGACCTGCCCTTACATCAGACTGTAATGGTTATTTTACTGTGACTGCTCTGTGATACATTCCTGGTACCTGTTTCAGAAATAATCAGAAGCCATAAGCTATACACCCTACCGGTGCAGCTTTTCAAGAACCAAAAATGAAGCAAATTTTTCAGTAAATTCTGTTCTGAACCCTCATCACACCTCATACTTAATGTAAACTGCCTAGGAAAGAACCCAAAATTATACCTCAAGTCCTTACCTGAATCAACCCTGCTCTAGTCTTACAGGCTTCAGAAATTCCATTAATAAATGGAGTTCTTCAGTTTCTTCCATCCTGTATCCTAACTCTAATGCCAGCTCCAGGCCTATCTGTAGCTGTTGCCCTGTCCCAGACTAAGCAGATATACTAATTATCCTCACTAATCCTCATTCTTTGGGTTTTGAGGTGCCTGGAAGATTAAGGAACAACCAAACTTCTCTAGCCAGCATTGCCTTGAATCCTTCTCCTGGCTACAATCATAGTAGTGTCACAGGGCCAAGACACATCTTTAAAATTATAAGCAGTACACATTAGCATTGACCAGTTTTATCTTAGTGCTGGTAGTCTGAAGCCTTCAGTTCCCAGGGGAATCTGAAAAGACAGCTATGTTGACAACAGCAACAATATCCTTTCTTCTACTGATCTCCTTTCCGGCACTGAATCTGAGAGGTGACACGTATCTTCGGGTATGAGAGAAACACCTGCCTGAGGTGTTTCTGTATTGTATGCATGCAATGTAGTGTAATCATGTAATGCAGTACAACTTCTCTTATAGAAGGTATTGGCTGGACAGAATGGGGGGGCTGCAAAATGCTTCCATACTGTGCAGGAGCCATCTCAGAATCCCAGAGGGGCTACTGTAAACACTAGTTATAGTGTGGCCTTATGGCATCTCCTTGCCACAATCTAGGAAGATTTCTTTATCCTCAGAGACATCCCTAGGTAGGCAGCTCTAGTGTTGTGGGCTCAGGACTAAAGCAAAAGTATTTGCTATGCTGCACAATAGAAATTTGAAAATTAGTAAAAGACACCACAGAGAACAAAATCTCAACCCAGGCGTTTTGAAGTAATAGACTTTTCATACCTGACACATTTCTGTAATAGTGTCATCAAACACACCACCTGCATCATCAGCTCCTTCTCCAACCAGCTTCACTTTCCAGGCGCGCGAAGGTAGGCGAAGGTCTGATGCATTCAGCTTTACCACTTGTCTTGCTATCTGTACAAAAATGGGCTTGCATTTCCGACCTCTTTCAAAATAAAAAAAAAAAAAAAAGACACAGCCATACAATGTAACTCATAAACACGTAAAGGCTACCGAAGTCACTTGATTAACAAAGTTGTACAGAAAGAGCTCAGTATGCCAAAAGGTATGGAAAAAGGATGAATATCAGTATTCATTTGCAGTCTAATACAACGCCTGTGAATACAATACTGACCTGGTTGATATCCTTTTCACAGTGATCTGTGGCCCATAATTTTTCCCCTGCACCATAGTTTTCCCTATAGAGCGTACCATGGGGAGCGTGTATACTCGTGGTGCTAGCAAGGGCCTTAGCTGTCCTTGAACTATTCCCCATGTTCCAGCATTGTAATGAGATGTACTGTTCTGCAATAAAGCAGTATGAGAATAAACATATTAATACAGGATATTAGTTCCACTCTTCACAGAATAAAAACCTTCATAGTAATCACTAGCACTTCAATGTTTCAGGAAACAGGTTAGCACTTTTTGGTTTTAGCTTTGAGGCTAATAAGCTTTTGGAAACTGAAACATTGACATGTCAATGTTAGCACAAGCGAAAATATGTAACAATACTTTGACAGAGTTTGGTTTAATCCAGATTTATATATTTTTTTCTTTATTATGAAAAACCTATAGAACCTATTACTAAGATCCATCTTGATCTGGTCAGAAACTCTCTAGTGACATGGCATAACACAACACCGCCGAGCTGGTTTTTTTTTTTTTTTTCCAAACGGAATTTTACCTGGTTATTGGGACTGAGGTTAAGTAATCTCCATGAAGAGTACATGAGGTCAGAAAAATGGTACAGCAGTCTGAGCCTTGCTCTTACTGTATGAATGCTCACTTCTTTCAGTGCCCCATACTGTGGTGGAATGGTATCAGGTAAACCAAGCTGTAAAGGCACTGAAACACCTACCACAGAAAAAGAAAAAAAGCATTATTACATAAAGGATAGCTGTAACTGGTTTTGGCTGGGATAGAATTGATTTTCTATGCAGTGCTTAGCTGCCTACTGGAGTTAAACCATGACAGCAGCAAAAATAAGAGACTAAGATAATTTGAAAACCTGCATCAGTATAAAACAAAACAAATTTTGCTCCAAATCTTCAGAAGTACTTGTTGCAGTCGTCCCCCAGGAAGCACAAAGACTAAATCAAATGACCATACAATCTCAGTTCTTTACCTGGAGCTCTTGGTGGAACAGGTGGAGCTGTCCAGGCAGCACTGTGGCAACGTCCTGCTGAAATTTGTCGAACGTTCTTTCCTTGCAGGACTGTTATTAGGGTTGGTTCTCTGACATGGTTGGTATGGCCCAGTCCAAGCTGACAATTTATAACAAATGTAAGAGGGACAAAGAAGAATTAACAACTGTGATGATATTTCTAAAACTTTCTAAGCAAAAATTCAGAGCAAATGGTAAGAAATAGTATTTAACTACAGCATATACTGGGATAAAAAACTATTTACTGTATATATCTTTTATTATGCTAGCATTTACCTTTTATTTCAATAGAATATTGCATCCATATTCAGTGGCAGTAGCAGATCTAGGTGTCAAAGAGACCTTAAAACAGCTAGAGATTTTTTTGCAAGCTCTTGCAGACTAAGGAACTAATCTATGCTGCTAAGTCATCTATGTTGCATGGTCTTTCTCATGCATAGACAACATAGGTCATATGTCTCTTCTGTGCCGTTTAAATACCATTTTTGTTTAAGCATGTAAATTCCTACAACAGTTTATGAAAACACAATCTGTGTAAAGAGAAAATTTACTGAAGCTGTTTTAACTTTGTACTGATAGTTTCATATCACATTCTAATTTTATATTCTAAAAGTGAAAATTTCATTTCATTCAGTGTATAATTTTTTTTTACCACCTCATATAAAAAAATTTTTTTGCACTGCAAGGAAAATCATATAAAACAGGCTTTCAGAATGAAGTTTCTCTAAATTTTTTACCCTAAGAATTTTTTCTCTTCCAGAAACACAAAGTAAGCACCCTATAAAAAGAAAACCCCCAAAAACCAAAGAGGTTCCGCTTAGAAATTATTCTAAACAACTTGCTCAACATCCCTTCTCAAAAACTCAATCCTGAAATACCAGAGAACACGCTTCACCAAAACTTCCTGAAACACCAACAGCTAACATATCAAGAGGCTCTTTCTTATACTTGTAGCACACAAAACTGTCAAAAAGCTGAAGTCCTTTCAAAAATTTGACTTGTATAAGGGGTGAGGGAGAATGGACTTTTAAGGGCAGGGATAAAATTAGAGCCCCAAAGAAAAGAGAGAATTTATTACTTACTAATTTTTTTCTGACTTTAACAATTATTCTCTAAAAAAAAGTTAATTTCTATTTTCTTTACGAAAGGCATCTAAAGAGTTCACAAATCTGACTGACACCAACCATAAATTTTACTATGTTGAAAAAATTGATGATAGCTCAAGAATTAGGTAAAAATCTGTGATTTTTTTCAAAAAGCTTCGATTAAAATAATTTGGGTAGAATGTTTTAAGTGCTTTCCCAAACTGATACCATGTAAGAGCACAGGAAATAAAAAATAAAATAACGGAAATGCCTAAAATGGGGGGGGGGGGGGGGGGGGCAGGGAATAAAAACATAAAGCTTTCTTTTCCACCAAAACAAAGGTATTCCAACCACATCTGTAAAGTACAATTATAGCCTTACAAAAGTTAGAAATAAACATACCTGCCCTTCAGAGTTGCTACCCCAAGCATATACATCCCCTGTAGATGATAAAGCTAGTGTATGCTCTGCTCCTACAGCTATGTCTTCAATGAAGATTCCCGACAGTACTGGAACTTGTTGGGGTCTGTTGTGATTTCGAGCACGACCTTCTGGCAAACCTATCAGGCGATCTAAAATTGCAAGCACATGTCTATATATGTAAAGAACATTAAAAGGCTAATTTTACTTGCATGCAGAAGTCAGGGAGGGACAAAAAGCAATTCTACATACTCTTGGAGCTGGGACACAAGCGCAATAGGTTAAGGAGAAATCTAGTGTATGTTTCCTACAGACGGTGCTTCCTACAGTACTCATTAATACTGCTAAAGCTGTTATTTTAACTTTAGGTCTGAAACAAGATCAAATTCTATTAAAACAAGACTTCCAGATCTAAATGTATGGTTTTTATAATACAAATGAATTAACTGACTTGAGAAGTTTAAACACGTTTAATTCAGTGCACTTGGAAATTCTCCTGTCCACATTTTTAAACAACTTGTGTAGGCATATGCTTTATTAGACAAAGTAAACTTTTAAGTAAGCCAATATTTTTGGACATGTGAAATTCAATAAAGTTTTAGAAAAAGTGCTCTTTAAAAAGTAAATTAGTAAACTGAAAGGCTATTCTGAGATCAAACTAGACAGAGCTACAAATCTGGATTTTAGGCATATGCTAAAATTGCATTGTTGAAGCTGCAAAATTCAGATTAGGTCAGCACAAATCTGAAAAGTAGCATTAGGTCAGTGTTATAAAGATGTCTTAATATTCTTCCTTTTCACTTGCAATACACATGAACCTATAGATAGAAAGGTCCAAATACCAGATTGTCCTACCTTGTCCAAAAGTATATACATGACCATCTTTTGTCAGTGCAACAGAGAACTGGGTTCCACAAGCAACTTTTTTTATTCCAATTCCACAAAGAATATCCACTTTCTAAGGGGTAAGTGAAAGGAAAAAGAGCTATGGTATTATGAGGATATAAACAGAAAGCAGACATGAACTTCACCTGTAACTCCTGCTTCCAAAAAGAAATTTTATAATTCCCACTGTGCAATGCATACATTGTAATTATTCTAATTACTGCTTGTAAATTAATAGAGGAAACCGAGACAGTTTTCTCTTTTTCTTTACTGGAACTAACACCTTATTCTATGTACAATGATTCAAAACACCCTTTTTTATTGGGAGTAAGTGGAGAGTGGCATGGGAAGAAGTAGATGAGTCTGTAAACAACCCTCCCCCCAGATTCCAAAATAAGAAAGCTCTCTTCTTTAAGCTAATCCTAAGATTTTCACTATTTGTATTGCCACTGAGGTAAGGTCAATATTATTTAAGTGAAATCCTTTAAAGTATCAGGCTCAGCATAATGTATCATCAGAATTATTTATGCCAGATTGTATTAGAACAGTTTAGTAGATGGAATTAATAATTTAACTTCTGAAAATTACACAGTGAACACTGTGCAACAAGTTTAACAAAACTGAAAATTTATGCAAAGAATAATTTCTCTATAAATTCTAACCTGTGGTGAGGATTTTGCAGTGGAATTTCCCAAACCAAGTTTACCATAATCTCCATCTCCAAAAGCCCAAACCATTGAGCCATCTGTTGACACAGCTACAGTGTGATTGAGTCCACAGGCCACCTGGTTGAGAGAATTATGTTATTACCACAGTTTTTGCTAACTTACTAACTCAAACACCCCAACTACCTTTAAGAGAAGAAAAATCATGTTTTAAAAAATAAGTATCCTTTTAAAACTATTAAAACTTCAATTGCTTATTACAGTGTTTTAAAGACATTTACGACCACAGTAGTGTTTTTTAGGTAGTTGCTTCCTCTCAGCTCCTAGAACCAAAGGATAGTATTATGCTACACATACTCGTTGTTTTAAGAATATAAAATAGCTCATGAATTCATGCTTAAAAATGCCTAAATCTTGAAATGTTAAAATGTTAAAAAACACGGGCAGTTTTGCAGAAAGAGAATCTTTCAGGATCTTTCAGAGTCAGGAAAGTAATTATTTAAAAAATTACACATAGTCAAATTCTGCCATCATAATAAAAAGCAAAGCCAAGGTTAAAAAAAAAAAAACAGAACACTTAAATATGTTGAAAATATCAGCTTTAAACAAAGATATATTGCTAGTTTTAGATGAACCATGCCTGTCCAATCTGGTAACCTTCCAGCGCCGTCACTCTTTCTGGAAGTTTCTTATTGGAAGTATTTCCAAGTCCTAATCGACCATAATCACCATTTCCAAATGTAAAAAGTTTGCCATCTGCTGTCACCACAGCTGAGTGTTTGAAGCCACATGACATCTGGAAACAAAATAAACACAATTTTTACACACATTTTAAATTTGGGGGAAAAAATTGTATTAGCTATTACATGTAAATACCTAATACCTCTTCCTCCCCTAAACTATGTTCACTTTATAAAGAGCTAAAATACAGATGCTTTAGTATTAATCATTTCTCCAACAACCTATCTCTTGCTCTTCTCAGTAGTAACATTGAGGAGGAGGAGGACAGGTGGATATTTGCACGAAGAAAGGCTTTCAGGTGTTTTATTTTTTATTTATTTTTACCAACTACTGTTTTCTGCAAGCAGATTGCTTTTATTGTACAAATACTTTGTATTTTTATATGAAACCTCCAGTCAAAGCTTAATGTTTTTTTGCATTGCTATAATGCACACTTAGTACGTAGGAGGTAGTCTCGGTTACTAGTTTTGTAGGTCAAAGTCACCTGACAAGGATCAACAGAAACTTCTAAATCATGTCTGTATTTTGACAACCTTTTGATCATCCCTCTCTTCCACGCTCTTTCTAATTTTTAGTCTTCTCCAGTAACAACTGTCAATTAACATCACACATCAACAATGAGCTCTCTGATACTAACATCCTTCAACTGGAAATTATCAACTTGGTTCATAATGCTCAGAGAAGTAACAAGTTGCCTGTTTTCATTCAGTATATCAACTCAAACTGTCAAGACAGACAATGGTTCTGGAATGTTCCTAGCACTAGGTTACCACACCACAGTTTATAGAAGACAAAAAGTATTTTGTAACCTGCACCACTTCTTCTCCTTGCAGAGCCTCTATTTGTCTAGGCCTGCGCTGCCTGTCGCTGTTCCCATGTCCCAGTTTGCCATAATCTCCATCTCCCCAGCTAAAGACTTCCCCGCTTTCTGTTAAAGCCATGGAATGTCCATCAGATCCACAAGAGGTCACCAGCTGTGTTACAACAAAGCCTGTTAAAGAAAAACGAGAAAACAAAGTTTAGAATAAATTACAATAAACTCTTAAACGTACGTTTATCCAAGTGCCCCTAGTAGTAGACAATTAAGCCTGGGGAAGGGAACCAACCACAATAACAGTTTTCTTGTTACAGCAATTTATTTAATTTTATTCTGAACACAACCTTTGTCTTCTCACATACAATGTATACTTTCTGGCCTGCCATTAGTTTTGAAATGAGATGTTCCTATCTTAAGCAAACACTTTTCCCTTTTTGAAGCCTTCAAAATTAAGGAATTTTAACATACTACTACTTAATTCTTCAGGAAAAATGAACATCTAGTTTACTTGTTTGATTTTTTAATTAAAGACTACAATATTTTAATGTGTAAATCTGCAAAAATAGCATCAACACAAATGATTATATTAACTACCAAAATACTTATTTGTGCTCTATCAATTGACTCATTTCGAGCCCAAAAATTTTACCTTGCAGTGCTGAAATGACTGTTAACACATGAAGATCATCAGAATTGCCTTGTCCCAGTCGCCCATAGCTCCCTTCTCCACAAGCCAAAACGGTGCCATTAGCTTGAATGACAAAAGTACAATTCTGACCACAAACAACCTAGTTTAAAAAGACATAAAGGAGTTTTAATGATTTTTGTGTTAGATGCAGCAACGTTGTAATACCTGTATTACAATGTACAATGTCCTTTTAAAATTTTTTTCTTTGTAATTATATCAAGACAACAGACTCTTTTGTCACACTGCAAAATACTTTGTGACAACCCTTTTAACATTAAGACTTCACTCACCTCATGTTTAACGGAGTTTCGTTACCCAATCCCATCATAATAAAAATTACTTCATTGAAACTTGCTACTAGTCTTGGTAAACCTTCTTCCAGTGACAGAAATCGCAATATACTCCCACCTGAGATTTAGTTCTGATGTTCCCATCCAGAACGTCAATGTTAGTTCAGAAAACAAAATTGGCACATGTATTACGTTAAAGCTGTGCAGGTATTTTCAAATCATGCTTATATCCAACAATTCTGTTTTGTCAGATTTCAGCAGCTTCTTGGTTTGAATTTGTCAAATAATTAAAGATTTCCTCTTTAGTGAAAACAAATGTTTTGGGGGTACTTCATAGTCAATTCAAACAACAAATTGAAAAAACATTTAGAGAGAGATTTTTACAAACTATACAAACAATACATGGTAAATCATTAAATCATGACTGTTTTTAAGTGGTCACCTGCTGAGCCTGAGAGAATGAAGGCGCTGCTACTGGTATCATGACATTTCTACCAGCTTCTGCTAACTGTCCGTGTCTTCCTGCTCCCCACAGATAAACGTCACATTTGCCTCCCAAGTGCCAATCCTATGGAATAGCATGAAAGAATGCTTTAGAACAAGAGTGCTTTCAATAGCTTGCAATGTTTAAAAAGAATAAAATAAAAAAAAAGAAAAACAAAAACCAAACCATCAATTTTACTAACCTCTGGCCTTGATGTTGCCCAAGACATTATCTGTTCATCCATACCATTGATCCATTTACTGTTATCCTACACAAAAGCCACAGTTACCACATTCAGTTCAAGAGATGCACGTTATTTTTCTGTTATGCAATACATATTTTCCTTTCTGAGAACAATATTGACATTCAGATTATTCTAAATGGTATAGCAATAAGAATGAATGTGTGCAGACTCAAATACTTTACTTTTGTCCGTAGGCCAAGTTTACTTCCTTACTACACCTATCTAGCAATGACACTGCTATCCATGACTTGCAATCCAAATCAAAAAAAAAGAAAAACCAAACAAAAGTCATGATGAAGTAATCTTTTCCTATTTACTGATCCTTAGTGCTTTTTCAAGTTTTAATTGCAAACACTGGCTTAAAATGTTATAAGCTTGCTGATAAAAAATTCTTATTTTCATTTATGTATCATAACAAGTTGTAAGAACAATTGACACTAGCAAAATCATTTGGTGTAGAAATGTGCCAAAATGTTACTCTAAAAGTAACTCTAAAAGTTGTAAAGGTCTACATTTCTTGCTTCTATCACATACGAAAATTACTGTCACACTTTTGGGTTGTTTTGGTTTTTAATATGCAACTGATTTGCACTCATTACACACACAGAGAGCAATCTTTACAGTATATTCTAGCCAGTTAATTAAAAAATAAACTTACACTTATTGCTGGTGCTTATGTTAATGAATATAAATGTTTACAGTTCAGAGATATTAACTGCATCATACCATATGCTCAATAACAACACACTTCACTGCTGAGACAATATAGCACTTTTTACCATTAGGAGAGTTAGCTCATCCTCTGGAACAGGCTCCAGGTCTGGAACAGTAAAGGATTCTGGGAACTCTGCTCCTTTGGCCAGGGCTTCAGCAGCTTTTATGGTAGTAGAGAAACACTCTAGCCAGGCCCATTCTGTGGGATTCCAGGCTGAAGGATCAGGGAGGCAGTTCTGGTGATGAGGTGGTACTGGAGGATTGCACAAGAGCTGATCTAGGTGAAGACCCACAGCGAGTGATGCCAAACACTGCATATAAGGACTATGAACAAGCTGGTCTCCACAAACAACATGGGGCTAAAAGTGAGGGGAGTGGGAGAGAGAAATTGAACATGCAAAGTTAGAAATGTGTATTAATCAATTCAGAAATAGGAGTCCTTGAAAGCTAGTCCTGTAGAAAAATACTTTCCTCCATGCTTAATCAAAGTTTTTCTAATATTTGAAATGCTCTCAAATTAGGAGACTACTACCTTTGAGAATACTAAAAGACGTTTGCAAATAGGATGTAGGAAAGTATTCTGGGTTCTCTGTGGTGAAAGACTGAAATCAGCTGAGATTCAAAAAGTGACCTCACATCAGACATGAATTTTAAATGTTCACATTAGGTCTTCTTACCTTTTCGTAAGCATACTGTTCCTGAAGCATTATTGGCAAACGTTCCAAGAAAGCTCGCATGCAAGGAGCCATATTTAATCCTAGAACTCCTTGCTGCTTCAGTGCAGTCCTACATGTTGCAAGGACGTGATTGGAAGATATCCACTCTGATGTACAGTTCGCTACCAACACATCCTGTTTAACAGCAGTCACAAGACACATTAGAAATTAAAAATTCATAAAGCAGGATTCCACTGCTCCACTGATTAATCACCAATCACCTTAGTTTCCATAGGGGCCAGAAAACATACAAGCTTGTACATTTTGTCTCTGTTGGTGAATAATCTGCTAACAAATGCTACGGAGTAGCCATCTCCATTTGCCACTTCCTCACATTCCCATGGCAACACTACAGTTATCACCCCAATGAAGAATGCAAACATGGTAATAAGCAGAGTTCATTTCAGTGAATGCTGTAACCTTAGTTTAGGATTTAGTTTAGGTGTAACCTCAGTTTAGGATTTGCCTTGTACTATGGCCTTCAATATTTGGTCTGAATTCAGAGAAGACTTTCAAGGAATCCCAAAATACTTAGAACCACATGCAGCATGACTTTACTAACAGGAGTCATAACTTGTGCCATATTTATATTCACTCACAAAAAATACCATCTTTTCGAATAATCAACTGTTATGAAACTTCTGTTCAGATGCCAGCAGTTCCTGACACAGCAAACACTGAAGTAAATTCTGCTGCTCCTTAAAAACTTCTGAGATTGAGGCTGTTTTAAATTAAGTTATATCACTGAAGCATCTTATTTGCTGAGGGAAATGAAACATTTCTTCATGCTGCATAAAGGGCGGGGTGGGGTATGAAATCTGTCTTCTGCCTATCTTTATTGCCCACTTACGGCTGCTGCCGTTAAACAGAGAAGCTGATGTAACCAGTGTGCAACATCCTTTATAACCACTGGCTCAGGAGGATTCCACCCTGCACCCCCAAATTAAACATGGGATACTGTTAAAAAAACAACCAGTCTTTTTAGGGTCAGGTGATAGTTGAAAGCCAAAACAATGTGTCTTGAAAATAAAACAGTTAGATATTTCTATCTGTGTATTTCAAAAAAAAAAAAAAAAAAGGAAAAATACAGACAGACAAATGGCATTTTCTTTTAGTAAAAAATTTGAAAGAACGTTATTTTAACACATGAGTGTCACCTTGGATCTGTTAGAGCAAGCAGCTACTCCAACTTCAGGTATCCATACTGCAGTCTGAATAGCTCCAGAACCTATCACAACACTCTGTAATACTGAACCATCCTAAGGAAAGAAGTGTTTTGAGTCAGTGTGTATACACAGCTACTTTTCTGTTTAAATGCATACAATCACATTCCTAAAGGATGATATTCTCCTAAGCTGTTCAGTAAGTATTTAAAAACTGAAATGTTCATACTAAAAGCAAAAAAAAATCTGGCATTTTTATCTTATTAAGGAGATAACTAAGGATTTAGAATTGTTTAATAATCCACATTATCTGACTCTTGGAAAAGTTCTTGAAGTAAGAGAATATTGTTCCCAACTATAAAGACAGAGTGGCTGGTTCTGCAAAACCTTGCAGAACTAACATGACCAAGCCTACAGAATGAATCAATAATAGAATCACAAAATATAAAATACTTCAATGTTAAGTAAAATTTCAATTTGTATTTTATTATTTATAATTTCATATCATTATTTTATACCATGCTTTCTCTGATGTTTCTAATGTACTGAGGGAGGTGGGAAGCTAGTCTGATGCCTTGACCATTTTAGATACTCACACTAAAAAAAGAATTATGGCACATCAAAGATGATCTTACCCGTAAAGACCAAATATTCATGAGACCACCAAGTCCACCAGATACTAATGCCAGTCCATCAGGACTGAATGCAACAGTCCGAACAGGAGTAATATGTCCTCTCAGTTGAAAAACACACTTGACTTCGACTGCTTTTCTGTATCCATCCTGCAAATTATTTCATAGTTATGGAATACTAAACTATTTACAGACAACAGAGTACTGTAACAGCTTCTGTATTCTGCAATAATTACTGATCATCTGTAGAGATGGGGTATTTTCCAGAAGATAATAAAAAAAGACCAGTACTATAATAATAATATGTTTGTCACATTATCATCTTTTCTCCCCTTACAAAATGCCGTCAACATTAAAGACCACATTGCAATTTATGCAGGAGAAATTAATCTTGACTTAATTTTATCTAGAAAAAATTTTAAACTCTTAAATTTTAGTATAAATTTATCAACTTTAAAAAAAATGAAAACAGATCAAAATATAATCTTTAGCCAAATAAAATTCATTTAAACCTTTGATTTTTCATTTCCTGGTCTGAAAATGCCTACGCATATACAAATGCAATATAAACATTTTTTAGCAAATCTCTTCTCTCAGGAAATGTCGAGATTTGAGTAACTTGCTCACATTCTTCTCCTCCCCCAATTTCGGAATGAGCAAAGAGAATTTCTTAAACACCAATTTTACTCCTTTTACCTTGGCACTTGTTTCTTGGTCCCACCATCCTTCTGAGCAAGTTGAGCTGGACTGCAATGTGATTACTATGTCCTGGGGAACAGTCCAGACACACACCAAACCATTGTGGCATCCTCTAAAGGAAGTCAGGATAAATCAGAAAAAAACCTAAAGGTTGGTAGGTATCAGTAGTCTGGTATTACCTTAAAATATCAGTAGTCTTCATCACCTCCCTATAAAACTACATTGCAACAATTAATCTAATGGGGAAAGGCATGCTCCTAATGGGTAAATGCATTTTTTCCTATTCTTCCCCCACTGCAGCTTTTCAATTTTTCCTAACAACATATTCTCAGAAAAAATATTTGGATGAAGCAAAAAAATTCCAAGCAGGACCACCACACACAGGTCTCATGGCATGGAGAAAACAGTCAGTAACATGACCAGAGCCACTCTTTCCATTTGAGTTCTGAAGCCTCATGGATCTCATGGCAGCTGGCTTACTGAATCTGTGTTATTTAAAAAAAAGACAAAACTTTTCTTTGCTCTGGACACTAAAGACTGGTAGAAAATACCTGCAAAAGAGCTATAGAAACAATAAAAAAAAATTACATACGTAGCTAGTAAAAGCTGCAGCTTGGGTCCTTTCCCTGGAAGAGCACACCAGGCAATGCCATTCACAAGAGCTGGATGGGCCAGTGAATGCAGACGTCTCCAACATCCTCCCATATATCCCCAGAGTTTCACTGTTTCTTCTTTGGCACATGTCAGGAGAATCTTACCAGTTGGATCCCACTTCATACTAACAATCATATCCTATCGGATTTTAAAAAATTAAAAGTTGGTATGAAGTAACATGGTAAGAACAGAGAAAATTTAACTCTCAGAGCTAATGTAATGTTTAATTATTAATAACAAAGAACATTTTATTCTCAAATAAATTGTTGCAGAGACCGTGAGCTGCAGTTATTAAAAGCATAATGGTACTTTTCAGAACTATCAAATTAAAATAAAATCCTAGGTTCCTGAGAGAAACTAAAGGGAAAACATAGAAAAAAAATGTTCTCTTTTCATTGTACACCTTCTTTGATTTTTTTTTTCCCCCAAAGAAATAGACAATTTTTCCTTCTTTTTTTATATTATGAAATTGCGGTATAAATTACATTAAAGTTATACAGCTCATAAACATATTAGGCAATGGGCCAGATGTAGCTTTGAGTCTGAGGGAGGAAAGGAGAACAGCCCATAGTGGAAAAGGCAAATATAGTTTTATTGTCACAGCTTGCTCACTTCTGTGACTACCATGCTCCAAATACCAATACCAGTTCATGAAAGCACTCAAGATGCTTTTACTACACCTAACGCTTGAGGAATTCTCCTCTTAGCCTAACAAATCATTTATGGACTATTAATGACTTATTATTACATACTAGCCAAGCAAAGGCCTTTGCAGCTGCATATTTAGAAAAACGTCTTTTGCACTGTAACTTAAGCTTTAAATAAAAAAGCGACATAACCAAAATTAGAATTTATTATGAGCACTTTTGCAAATTAAAATAACTACAGTCTTTTAAATCCAGACATGCATAGCCGTGTCCTTAATACACTTCTGTCAATGTAAGTATATACACCTCACAATCTGTAATAGCAAAAAAGGCTATAAAATTTATTTTTCCTTGTTTTTTTTTTTAATTTGGTAGACTGTTCCTTTAAAATATATTGTGTTTCATATGTGTATTAGAAATAGGTATGTGTTCTTAAAATAATCTGCACTTGACTTTATAAGTAGCTTTCAAATACAGAAAATAGCTTTAATAGATCTTTACCTACAAAAATTATACATTAGTTCTAAAAGGAGTAACTCTACCTTATGTGCATCAACTAGAACGATTCCTCCTTTTTCAAGTGGCTCCTTTGTTCCTATTAGCAATTTTCCATCTGAATAGCCAACTGCAAATGGTCTGTCTTCACTGAACCAGGCAATGCATGCAACAGACACTATGTAAACAGACAACACAAAAATTAATTAAACTTCACTCTGGCCAAAGAGGTTTTTGCAGTGCAATTGTCTAAAATATGAAGCACATAACAACTTCTCCCACCACCAAGCTTACTTAACATACTTTTGGTCTGAAAATTTTCCTGAATTTATACGGTAGAAATAAAACTGAGTACCACTGTAATGACAGCTGTTGAGATTCTTTTGTAACAGTTTTTTCATTCTTCTTCTTTTTATTAAAATAACTGAATTTAAATTCCTGACATGGTGAAAAGAACTAGGCTAGGAGAAAAAGTAGACGAATCCTATACATGTATCTGAGATAGGGATGCTTCTAAGAAAAGCACTGAAAACAATTTGAGCCTTTCTTAGCACGTAGATATTACCTCACTTGATTCTGCTAAAAAAATATGCAAATTTCCTGAAGCAGCAATATGCAAAAAAACACAATGCTACCAAAGGTGTGCTACTTGATGTCCCCTGGGACTGGAACTATAAAGGAAAAATGGCAGTAATTCAGTAATTCAAATGACACCGACTACATGCTATCTGTAGACAAAGCAGACCCTGCAGGGAATCTATATTGATTTTGCAAGGAATGTCAGGATTTGCCTAGGTTGCTGCAAACTGTTTGCCTCTGCTGTAGGGGAATCAGGGTGCAGATGGAGATCCCACAGACCCCACAGACTTTTCTCCTCCCATGAACGTAAGTGAATGATGCTTGCAGGTAAGGTACAAGAAGTCATATCCCATGAACAATAATACAAAATTGATATTATATACTTGCTTAATAAAAAAAAGCTGGGGGAAATGCATAATTTTAATTTCTGATACTGATTTTTAATTTAATACTGATACAATCACCTACCATCCTTTCTGTAGCAGTGTTCCAGTTCTAGCCGGTGCATGGTTGAAATATCTACAACCTCAATAAGACCAAGAGATCCATCCATACGACCAATTAATAATAATTCTGGAGCATCTCCTGTCCATGCTGCAGCTGGCCCTTCTTCTGGCCAAGCTAGAGCAGATACCCAGTGAGGCTGAAGATCTAATAATCCTTTTCCTCCTAGGAGCCCAAAAAGTCTTTTAAAACTACTTCATCTTCATAAAGAAAAGAAAACAACACAACAAAAATACTTTCCACAGGAAAATATCAAGAGATCCCATTTAGAGCTAGGACATACTACAAATTCACATAAGTTACAAGACTACAAAGCAACGGTCCACTCATCTACAAAAGACACAAAAGCTAGCTTACAAATCTCAATTATCAGTCAGGTTACATAGTTTTGTCAAGGAAGCAAGCTAAATTCTTCAGTACTAAGTAAATTTATACTTTTCCTGTAGACTGTCTATTAACACGGGCAGCATAACTGGTGATTTTTGTAACAGCAAAACAACAGAATGAAGTTTCAAAGATTACAAATGACAAAGTGATTAATAGTCAATAGTCTTCCTTTCAAAGGAGTTCTAAAGGTATGCTGGATTAGTCAACTGCAGCACAAATAACAGTAAAAACATAAGAGAATCCACTCAATGGTGCTTGCAAACTGAACCATGGAATTGGAAAGGGCGTTTCCTGGATCAGGTTCAGTCCCCACTATCACTATGCAATCTCATAAATTTATCTAATTAATTTTATAGTATTTCTTCCCCAATTGTCACTCCTCATAAAATACGAGATGACAATCTTTTGAACATTAGAGACTTTCTTGAAGTTATTTATTTACATTTCTTCTCGTGTCAACACTATCCATTTACTTACATAGCTGCTTTTTCTCTCTGAGCTTCTCCTAGAGTTTATCTTCCCAATGTGATTATTTATAAGCTTCTTCCTCCAAGACTCTTTTGTTCAAATGAACAAACAAAGCTCACTCATTCTACTCTCATTAGAAGACATTCCATCTAGCTGATCACTCTGGAAATCTTTTCCTTCACCCATTTCAGTCAATTTTCACATTTTCCCTATTGCATGTAGAAAGGTAATTTTTGCAGACAATAGGAAGATAGATTTTACAGACAAAAATTGCCAAGCGATCAAGCCTCACACCTAAACACTTCTGATTCAACAAGGACTTAGATGCTGCTCAGTTTTCTACCAAATTAATTGTAAACCAAACATCCATTTGTGGTTAGTGCCTTCCTCTAATAAAATAGGTTCACAAGACATTATGGAAGATGATAGGAATTTAAATCAGAGAGCATACACAGTTAAATACTTGGGTAAACAAATACTCAATAACTTAGCAGCTTCCCGAGAAATACATTGTATCATAAAGTGTTTACAGGTAGTTAAGAGCATACCATTGACTTGCCATATGTTCACCATCTTTTCTGTAGCACCAGCCAGATACTTGCCACTGATGCTCCAACAGACAAGAGACAAACTAAGGTCACTGGGTGACCCCAGACTTTCTTCAGAATCACCTTCCCTGTAATAGAATTAAATATTGTGATTAAAAAAGAGCATTTCCTTTAAGCAGACAGGAAAACATAGAGTTCATGAAATAGCCGAGTTAAAATCTGGAGTCCTCTTGCCATCACTGCAGATTTACATATTAAATCTTTCCTGCTCATAGTTCTATATTCTATTTAAAACCACTTCAAGTTACAGAATGAGATACTAGTTATTTCTACGGTAAGAAATTTGAAGTTAGGTTTCAATTAGAAAAATACGTTTTATTATCTTTAATTTTACCTATTTACATCTCAAATTTAACATCTTTGGTGAGGGCAAAACTTTCTGGAAGTCATGAAATGAAACAGAATAACTTGGACAAAAGAAAGGAAAGTGGTACATCTTGCTCTCAATTCTAGTTTAAACTCTTCCTCCTGTTACAATGTTGTTACACTGTTCCAAAAGTCTATTTTAAAGTTTGCTTTGACTAACTGTAACAGGACCACTGGTATGTTTTATTGCCCTTAAGGTCATACACGACAGGCACAGTTTTTACTCATTTTAGTAACAAGAAAATGAAGGCTATAATATTGCCAGGATGTATATTGTAGGCCAAATACTGTATCACCCCTGTATTTTTGAAGATAACGGGAGGCATACCTTTGGTGTGTTCTTGCTTAAGCAGGAGACATTTAATTTGTGAACAAAGCAGGTAATGGGATGTTCTAACTATTATTAACAATACTAACTTACTAACACATGTAACAGTATTAACATAAAAACTTAACATAACAGGTTGTAATACTGTATCAGGGAATAGTAACCTAGTAGCATTTAAATAATGTTCCTCCAAACTCAGAAAAACAAAACCTATTCTCACAGAAAGAGGAGATAAATCTATCAAAAAGAAGGGATAATGCCTTTTCATCTGGTCATCTCTAAGGGCTAAAAAAATAATTCTACCTTTAAAGAAGAACTTGCACTTACCCACTGCAATAAAGAATACAAATAGAATTGTGTTGCATTTGTATTTAAAGTCATCATTGAGATTGTTAGCAAAGAAGCCCATGAAAGTACTGAATTCTTAATCTGCTATACACGAAGCATATTTTTCTGCCACACAAATAACAGAAGATCTCTGTAAAAGGAAATGCTGCTCTCATTACTATCTTCTGAAGTCAAGTTACGTCGTTCTGTTTATTCTGTTTAAGGCAGCATCTAACAGTAGCAAGCAAACAAGAACTAAAACGACCACTAAGAAATCACCATGAAACAACCTTCTAGTTCACTATTGTTTCTTCATTGTCCCAAGTTAAACTACACCTAAGCTGTACTAAAGAATTAAGATTTTAATCTTTCCTTTTTCTTTCTTCTTTTTTGGACACATCCAAATGATACAAAAGTACTTCCCAGACCCTCTCATGATGAAGAATTGAGCTCAGTTACTCAATCCCAAAAGTCACAAATTCTTTTTTCACACTTGACTCAAATGACCACACTCGTAATTATCGTTGGAACTTGTTATACATTGGAACTGTCCGCTGGAACCCAATGAAGGGATATTTGCATATTTTTTTTTATATGACAGTCCCTAACAGTTTTTATTTTACCCATTTCTCATTATATGAATTAATGAAGAATATTTTTAAACAGCTTTAACACAGTCTCTTTATACCGACTCTTATCAGCTTGGTATTTAAGTTCCGTTTTCAGTCGTAAGCTATTTACATTGCATGCCATAAATACAGCAACAGTCCCAGAGAAAAAATGAGAGAATGTCAGTGCAGGAGATATGGCAGGGTTGGCTCTTTTCATTATCTTGCATGATTACAGCTTAAATTAAATATCTTGACTATTATAAAGAATCAACTTACAGCTTGTTGAGCACACAGGTTTGTTGCAATGAATACTGCTTCTTTGTAACATTCCACACTCTTATGGTGCCATCATTTCCACTAGTTGCCAAAAGTCCCTTTTTGTTGCACCAAACACATGTCATGACCTACAAATACCAAAGAAACCACAGCAAAACTGGAATTTAAATCTAAAGCTTAGGTATGTTTGTTCACTAATATTAAGCAAACATTAACCAATGGGACAGAGCATTAACTATATTACTGAAATACACAGTTAACAATCAAGATATATTTTTCTACTTCTATAGTATTGTGTACTGTAATTAAGCACGCTTTATAAGGATGCTACACTTCATTCAGACCCATGCTCCACATGCCACTATTGCACAGAATGCTGGACAAAGAGGTTAACTACTATGAGAGAAAAAATTAGTGCACATTAAGATCTAGCCTAAGAAAAGATTTAGGTGATTCTGCTGACTTTCATGTCCCCTTTAATTGAAGCTTCAAAGAAGCTAAGCATTTTTCTGCATCAGAGGTACCCTCAAGCAATAACTTAATCACCAAAAAATTACTTCTTGTGGGAAATAATTTCAGTCACTATACTTGTAAAATAATAGTATTTTACTTTTTCTGTATTCTACAGAAGAGAGTATTAAAATTCATGCAATTTTGGGAGAAATGCTTACCCTGTTCTGATGAGCCTCTAATTTTATGAAGGAACATTTTCGTAAGTCTCCCCCCATATCAGCGAGGGTCTGAGGAATAGTTTGATTATCTCGATCATGTGCTGCAAGAGTTCGCACCAGCTGCTGAGCAGCCCACTGCCTATGCTGTGAAGATAACCTTGAAGAGAGGCAGCAAGCTGCTAGTGCATTAGCCAGCTCCAGAGGGCCTACAGCAGAAGGATCATAGGAAGGATGGGCATACAAATGGGCAATTAAACCTGCTTAAACAAAACAATGAGATGATGCCTAGATGAGTACCAAACAGAATTACAGAGATGAACACAGCATTAGCCATAATTTCCAGAAAAAGAAAGAGATTAACAAACATCTTGTAAGAACGTTGCAATCATGTTAACTATTAGAAAAAACACCCTTTTGATACTAAAAGAAAAATAACTCCCTTTAAAATTTCACAAAAAACCCTTAAGAATAGAATTATGAATAGCCTTATTCCCACCATATGGAAAACAGTTGTTCAAAGTGCAAGTGCATTCTGAACAGGAAAATGCCTCCTCTTACAGAGATAAGCTGTTGTCACTGCTGTGTCCTTCCCTCCCTTTAACACAGCAACAGCCTGGTGTTGAGGCACAGCAGCTGGTTTTTGGCTCCCTGTACTAAACTATAAGATTACTTTGATTAAAACAAGCTTTGTACATTTTTGAAAGTATATTTATTTATACATTATTCTAGCTAGTCTCTCCTTAAATATAAGTGAAGAATTGAAGATTTAATAATTAACATTTAAAAACAAAGCTATATTGTACCTTTCTTTTCAATTTCTGCTTTATCATAGTTTGGCCTCAGTTTGGCCCCTTTGTCTGCCAGCAATGCTACAAGTGCTTGAGTAACCACAAAATTCGGAGATGTGACAAGTTTGTTTTCTTCTGCAATTCCTCTTAAAAAACTTGGCAAAAATTTTCGCTGAATTGGATCATCAACTGTTGTCAAGTTTACACCAGTTGCTGCAGAAATCAAATTCTAAAAAGAAATAATTAAAGACAATAAATAACCAGAACAAACAGAAAGATCAGTTTTGGAAAAAATTTTTAGTTGAACAAATTATGCAGAGTTTTAAAGATTTTTGTATTTTTTTTTCAGAAATTCTCAGCTCCCAACCACTTTTATTTTAACAAGCAAAGATCATGTACAATATGGAATTTAAGTCCTGTGCCCTGGGGAATACCTGGTCTTAATGGAACCAACTATTCAGATCCAGGGATTAAAAAAGGAAAAAAAAAAGAAGTATCGATTAACCAAGAATACCAGCAAGAACTAAGGAGCTTATAGAAGAACTTTATAAAAAGTTATGCACCTGGTAGTAGGATAAAAAGCAGTAATACATAATGAACTCCATCACTCCACCCAACACTCGTATTTCTCCACAAGTATATTTCAAACTCAGAAGAACAGAACAATTACTCTGCTTAGAAGTTTCCCGATACATATGAAATCTGCTGCATGTCCACAGCTGTAGATCATCTTTCTAAATATAAATAATCTGTGCTCCACATAGAGCTGATTAAATTAAAAAAACCAAAACTTTAACAGAAAAACTCTGTCAATACAAAAAGCACATCCATTTTTCTCCTCTTGAAAAGAGTACTCAGCAAAAAAATGTACAGTTACTTGATTTTTACCAACAATAAAACATACCCTTGCGTAAAGCCATAAACAAGAACTCTTAAGATCCTCAAACTGAGGGCAGTCTCATCACAGTTCAGAAGCTAAAAGCAGAAATTGTCAATATGTACAAAATGGATTGCTGCTTCTCATATATAAGTAGTTTATTATAAATATTTATGTTGAAATAATAGTCCTACCTGTGTACATAACTGTACCAGCAGTTTTGCAGCACTAGGAGTGTTTGATGCCAAACAGCCTACTGCTGTACTCAGATAGGCAAGGCAAGATATAGGCTTGCTTGTTTTGCTGTGTATTCCTCTAGATCGCTCTGTTGAACTTGACACAGTGGATGGACTTGTGGAGAGGCCTGCTCTCCCTGCTGCAGCGAGGCACATTAAACGAACCAAAGTTCTGATATCTGTTAATCCCAATGATTCAAGACCAGCTGCCAGGCTACAACTGGAACCACTGTCAAAAACAAACATAAGTGCTCTTGGTTTTGTTGGTACATTTTAAAAGAAAGTTATGTTTGGATAAAACTATTCCCAAACCGTAACTGAACACTGCCTGTTTGATTAGCTAGACATTGTTACCATGCATGGGGAAGGAGAAGAAAGAGAAATGAAGCTGCAGCCCCTCCACTCCTTTTCTTTTAAACTGAAGACAAAAACACATTATAGACTTGCCCTAGCAAACATCCATGAGTTTACCTGGAATCACTTATAAACAAAGTTATATGGATAATTAATGTTTAGAGTTATACTATGACTACATACACATGTACATGCCAGATGTCTGTGATGTCTTCATAGTTGCACAGGTATCTTCTACAAAGCCAGTTTTTAAATCCTCACATCCCATCAACTCCTGCACTTCATCTTTGTTCCTCTAATGTTTACTTCTAAGTTCTAATACTTGCCTTGAACAAAAACTCACTGACAAACACAGCATCTTTACGTTCTGAATGGCTAATACTACTAGAGTCTACTTTCCACATAAGATGTAGAAGTTTCTTTCAAAAAGGTTGAAGATAGGGTTCAAAAGAACAAAATTAACAGAATTATAAATGAGAATCGCTTTCTCAAATAGCTTAAAACTGCATTCCTATAGAACATAACTTGACAACTGGTTTCAAATGGAAAGGTGGAAGTGTTGCCAAGGATGCCACAAACCTGACAGACAAAAGTGAGAGCGCTCTCATAACCATAGTTCTTGCAAGGAGGACTTGGGCAGCAGCTGTCACTCTTCTTAGAGCCATAACACGGTCATGTGGATTTACTAGGGCAGCTGCTTGTTCTCCTAAGGTTATCCTGCCAGAAGAACTTTTTTCTATAGAGCCGTGACAGCCTTGGAAATAATGATGATTTGCATTAGTGTTTAAAAAAAACCAAAACATTATCATATAGTAATAAGAACAGAAGCAAATTTGGCCTAAGTTTGCAAATTACTCATTAATTTTTCAACATTTCATACATACAGAACTACAGTGATAATGACTGAAAGGAAAATACACTCCTGAAATACACTCCGTAATTTAATTATTCCTTATTTTCAAAGATAGATAGATGAGCACAACTTGACAATACTCAAGTTAATGTTCATTCCTGTTTCCCTTTTCCATTAGAGGGGCCTACAAACTTAAATATTGATCCTGCATTTCAATAGCCTGGTCATTAAGTCCCAAATTAAATCCATGAATCCATCTTTGAGTTCTGCAAAACATGCTACTGGCATCCATTGCAGGACTATGGTTGCAGTTTTGTTAGTAAATCAAAGCTGCAAGCCTTCTGCCAATATGAATGCCTCACACTCCTCTCTCTAACTCCCCTATAATAAAATGACAATTTAGAACCTGTCTTCACTTCCTCATGGTGGGAGGCAGGAAAGACTGTCAAAATATATCTGCATTGCCCCTATAAAATCACACCAAAGGGGAGGTATTTGTTCTTCAAATTAAACTCATTTAAAATTTACCTATTTGCATCAGTGTTTCTTCCATACTGTTGGTGGCTGTCACCATTGCAACTGAAGCACCTAGAGGGTCACTGTCAGGGAACTGTACAGGTTCAGGTACAATACGTCGATCATTTAACCCAAGAGGTCCAGCCAGTAATTCAAACTCCTCTTCTCCTGTCAGCTTTTCATCTTCATCTACATCTAACATATCCCAGTCTTCTACAATTGGAGAAATATTAATAGACTTGGTTACAAAAGGTAAAATATTAAATAATTTTAATTAATTAAAAAAACGAGTATAAAATGTGGATTCTAATCTGCAACATAGTAGTCTTAAAAACTCATCTTCTGCTGTTGACATAGACACAACGTAACATCGTGGTTTAACCCCAGCCAGCAATTAAGCACCACGCAGCCGCTCACTCACTCCCCCCCATCCAGTGGGATGGGGGAGAAAATCGGGAAAAAGAAGTAAAACTCGTGGGTTGAGATAAGAATGGTTTAATAGAACAGAAAAGAAGAAACTAATAATGATAATGATAACACTAATAAAATGACAACAGTAGTAATAAAAGTATTGGAATGTACAAATGATGCGCAGGGCAATTGCTCACCACCCGCCGACCGACACCCAGCCAGTCCCCGAGCGGCAATTCTCTGCCCCCTTTCCCAGTTCCTATACTAGATGTGACATCCCATGCTATGGAATACACCGTTGGCCACTTTGGGTCAGGTGCCCTGGCTGTGTCCTGTGCCAACTTCTTGTGCCCCTCCAGCTTTCTCGCTGTCTGTGCATGAGAAGCTGAAAAATCCTTGACTATAGTCTAAACATTACTTAGCAATAACTGAAAACATCAGTGTTATCAACATTCTTCGCATACTGAACTCAAAACACAGCACTGTACCAGCTACTAGGAAGACAGTTAACTCTATCCCAGCTGAAACCAGGACACATAATAAATCAGAAAAACAAAATCCTGCTCTTGCCCCTCTCCATTAAATTTGATTTTTATTTCTACTGCAGAGAAGTTTCATGGAAGATTCTCTGAAGTATCAAACTAGCTGGTTTTTTAAAACACAGAAATGAGAGGTCATCACATCTAGCACAAGACAACTCCAAAACCTGGGATATAGTGAAAAGTGTAGATGTACAGTTGTGCTTTAAATCATGGTAACAGGTGCATATTCCGAAGGACTGAATATTAAGGACAGACACTAGAAATTTCTGGTCTTTGTATTTATCAAAAAAGTATGCATGAGTTCTTAGGTCATAACTGTATACCCAGGCTTTTGCTTTTCCTTCCATGGGGGGAGGGGGCAGAAAAAGCACTATAATTGCAATTAAGTTATGCATTCCATTCACTTCCCAATCATTTACACAGAAGTCAACTTATATTTAGGATCCCTCCTGCTCTATCTCACTCCCCATACAGTAGAATCTGAACACCTTTTATGTATTGGAAAATGGACTTGCCATTAAGTTCCAGAGCACTCATTTAGTCTTAAATAGACAAATGTGGTAAATCATACAATTGTGATCATACAAGCTACAGAAAGGCCCAGAATCAAAGAATCAGCAAGGAAAGGTTTTCTACAGTGACTAGAAATAATCTGTTTAAAGTGAAAGCCATCCTCAGGACACTCTCAGCTAGCACAAAGGTAGAAAAAGCAAGAATAAGCCCAATGGCAGACTTTTGAGACTCTAACTTATGTTAATTAACTCCTCCCACAAAGGCATCTGAAGAAATGTATTTGAACATAAGGCTTTGTACGTGCAGTTCTGGATATAACATCTACCCACAATACCTTATCACCCAAAGTTAGGTATTTGCCATTTCAGCTACTTAGATGAAAGACACGGGGAAAAAAGGTCACTGATTTTTTTCCCATGTGAACTAAAAAAAAAATTAAAATACTACATCTAGTCTGAAGAAGATTTTAAAGTATACCTTCATGTGCAGTTTCATGACAGGTTTATTTGCATGGAAGTACCTTTATTGAAAAACAAAACTTGCACTATGCAAGTGCGAAGTATTTAATATCTTCAGCAACTTAAAAACATACCTTCATAGACACTGTCTTGTTTACCTATTAAATCAGGAGCCTGGCCTTTGTACCTGTATGAAAAAATAACAAAAAAAAATCAACTGAATGGCTCTAATATTTTACATATATACATAATAATTTTAAACGTTAGGTCAATATATATATGATTTCTGGAAATAGCTAGTAACAGAGAAATAAATAAAAAGACTCCTAAAAGTATCTGTGGAGGGAAGAAGCATTTGCAGTACTAACGTGAGAAACATTCATTAAAAATACTGGAACTGTCAGACAAAATTGAAAAGGAAGTTTTCAAAAGTCAAGAGTAAGCAACATCCCAAGAAATAATTCCTTATTTTTCATTTAAAAAATAGAAATACCAAGACAACCTTTTTTCTAAATATGCATTTGTTGAATATAGAGAATTCTTTTAAGCCTCAGTTAAAAATGAATAAAGACAAATTCTGCTAGGAATTTTGGTTTCCTCAATCAAATTCTTAAAATGCTAGTGCTAGTAAACATTGTTAAGCTGTTTCCTTTCTTTACACAGAGTATTCCACTATCTTGTATTTCTGTACCTTTCAGAAGTTGATGTTTTAGATTTGCTCTTCAGGGCTAAGTATTTCTCTCTGCAGACGCCGCACAATAAATAGTAAGGATTTCCGCTTCCACATTCACCACCAAACCATCCATCCACGTAAGAACCATTGCTACGATAGCCCTGGCGATTTGCACTGCGACCACAGCCTGGGTGGTTTCTTTTCATGTGTTGATTGAAGCTGACAACACTGGATTCACACAGTTCACAAACCACTACTTCTTCTCTGTCTTCAGATTCACAAACATGCTGCGTAGTAAGATTTTCACATGTTATTTGTTAAGAATAAATATCTTCATATTAGCTATAAAATATGCCAATATTCTTAGGTGGATGTTCCTGCCCATTTCTGTTACACACACAGAGTGATATTTATATGGTTAACATGCACAAAAGCAAAGCAGAAATAGACAATTTAAGACATAATAGACAATTTAAGACATAAAAAAGAGCAGACCATCTCAGAACAGGAAAAACATTTGAAAATAAAGTTTCGGAGGATGAGATTTTCCTATTTCATTTCAGATCTGACTCAAAAGTCTTGACAGTGTAACTTTTCACATATAACTCTGCTAGCTGCCATTCAATGCTGTCTTTAAGTTATCTGGTTCTCCCCAGAACTTCACTGAGAAGAAAAAAGAATCCTTTCTTTTTCAGACAATTGGACTTTACATTTACTGAGCAACAATAATTACCATTTGTGTCAATAAATTCTCAGGTTTTATCTGAATATAAAGTACAGTTTTCTACAATTACGTTTCTGTCCTAAGTCAGTAATTTCATTGTGATGTTCCAGTGAAACAAGCTCTCTGAAGAATTCAATATGCATACTGAAACTTGCTTCCATATCAGAGGCAGGTAACATCGTAATTAGGAGACGAAAGCTTAGTCTTGTGGGATATGCTTGTCTAATTTGACATGGATAATCCAGGACTAACAAGCTGCTGCTGTTATATTTCTTTTCCACCTCAAATGTATTTTTAGTGGGCTATACAACGATAGAGTGAGGACTGTCACCATATCCTTCCCAGAGAATGAAATACATGACATGACTAAATTAAGAAAAACTGATTTAAGTGCAAACTATGTTGCAACAGATCAGATTATAAGGATGATATTATTATTACTACTACTACTACAACAACAAACTTTTACAACAATGTTTGTTACCTCACACAGCTAAGCAATCTGGAACACCTACTTGATTTCTAAGTGATATCGAAACAACAACTATACTAGTTCTGTGCTCATCTTTCAGGGGAGGGAGAAGAAAAACTACGTACATGTAAAATTGCAGAGCAAGAAACACAAGAAAGCATTATTCTTAATCTAAAAGTGAAGCTACGGAATACAAGAAGATTTTAAGCATTGTTGGAATTTAGTAAGGTATTTTCAAACAGGTTATAAGCATGTGCATGTTACTTTAAATTTAAAAATATGAACATGTAAAAAGCAGTAAGTTAAAGCAGCCCCCGCTGCAGTCACACACACCCAGGTAGGCCAATCCAATACCTCTGGGATCCACATTCCCAGAATATCATTATCACTAGCCAGGTCTTGCCCAAACATAGCTTCCATTGCTTCATCATCAAGGTCAATTTCCAACTCCTCATCCAAGTTGAAGTCATAAAGCGCCCCTGGATCTTGCTGCAAAGATATCCCTTCTCTTCGGCTCTGATTCCTGTGGGCCTGTACAGAGCGGTATAATCCCGCTCAAGTAAAAAAAAAAAAAAAAAAAAAAAAAAAAAGGGAAAAAAAAAAGGAAAGCAGTACTTTTATTTTGCATGTAATAAAGATGGCTGTACTTTCAACTTCCTTCTGCTTTGTTTTTAACTTTTCTGCTAAACATAATCTACTTATTACCACATGAAACACTTAAATATACACTGATACACATTTGTGAAGGAGAGTCTTGTAACTTTCATGCTAAGTACCAATCCCCCTACTCTTCGTTTACTGGATAAGCAAAGGCCTTGGAAGTCTTTCAGTATACTTACCAGCACGTGCTAGCAATGTTCGAGCAGCTAAATCAAATTTGTGTCTTCTCGTTACAGCTGACCGACTCCTAGAAGGAGGTCCGCTTGCAGAAGCTGCATTATCCACATGATCCATATTATCAGGGCTACAAGGATTTGTAATTTACAGGTAAATCAAGTTTTAAACAGCCACATACAGTAAGCAAGCAAAAATACTAGGACAATATTTATTGGCATTTTTTTTTCTTTCTTTCACAGAAGATAAAAAAGGGAATTTGGAAATCAAGAATTTTCAGTTCCACTGCAGCACCTATTTACTGCCTTTTTGACTGTGAGATTTACCTCAAACAAATTACATGCAGCAATGTCAACACCTGTTCGATGCTTCCACAGTGCCTAAGCATTGCAGAAATTTTGGGAGAGCACTCATTTTATGCTGTCCATGTTAACTACAGCTCAAACTAGGTTTCTTCTCCTTTTAAAAAGAAATAAAATCAACATTTCTGTTGTTGCTGCCTCAGTCATTCCCCCTTTTGCCCAGAATCTTCTGCAAAACATGAATTTAAGTTCATTAGTAAGACTTGTTGCTTAGTTTATTTTTCCCAACTGCAATCTGCATGAAATGACAGTTTACCTGGGACAAAGTAACCGAGGAAACTTAAAAATGCGTATCTCAGTAGGATCAAGGAATCTGAACAAAACATTCTCGAAATACATCTTGCAACTGTCATCCTCCCTATTAACAAAAAGGCTGGTGTATGGTTCCTAATAGGTGTCACTTAAAAATATAACCACTACTTTTAGGATTAAAAACAAAACAAAAGAAAAACAACCACCTTCCCTCCTTGTTTAATAGATAGTTTAGATCTAAGGTTGTGAAGGTGACTGAGAATGTAAACTTCAATTCAGTTTCATCCTCTCTGGACAAACCAAGAATTAATTTAAAAAGAAGACTGTAGAAAAATACGTGTTCATGAATACACTGAAGAAAAAAATACTCCAGTCAAATTCTGCTTTATTACTAGGTCTTTTAGGTAAAATGTAAGCTCTATGCTTTCATTTTTTTTGTTCCTCTTTCCTCTTTTTTTTTGATGGAAGGATGTTCAATTACATTCTTCCCCAGTTCTGTGTACAAACAGTACTGGAAAATAAATGCACCATCTACACCTAATTTAATCGCATCTTTGCTTTTACTCATGTTGTAACAAAATTCAAAAGTGGCATTACAAAGTAGTGTTCTGTCAGCAACAATGAACTTGTGAAATTTTCAGTTTCAGGAACAGATTACAAACAATTGGAAGAAAACTACATTTTACCTTTCACTAAATCCTTCCTCCATTTCAGTGGCATCAGCAGAAGGGATATCACCTGGTGACTGCAAGTAACAATGATCACCAGATTTTCCACCACTTCCAGAGACTATTGTCCCATGTCGTGAATCTGCAGTCCCTTCTGACTGGGGCTCTACATCCTCTTCGTTTCCGGGGTGCTCTATCATCCACATGGCCAGCACCGTGATATTCTGTGCATCTGCTTCTCCTCTGGCACCTGAAAGCAGGAAAAATCACACTTTAGAATTGTATTATATCATTGATGGTGAAAAAATCAATTCTTCCCCATAAGTGGTTATAGAACTTAAAAATTAAGTATTGCATTGGAAAAAATTATTTCATATTTATCTAATTTTTCAGTTTAAACTGATATTATAGTTATTGATTACCTGTAGCTTCCATAGCTTTTGCAATTTGCCTGAGGGAGAACCCCATTTCTAACAATGGAACAGCAATGGCAGGAGGAGGAGGTGATGTTGAAAGTCGGCTGCTTGGATCAGACAAAGCTTAAAAGACAGAAAACATTAAATGTAAAGTGCATAAATCTTTCTTCAGTGTTACTTTACTAGACCTTACTTTGATATATTAGCTTCAAATAAGGGAATAATTGCCCTTAACAATTTTCCTCTCTACTACTTCCACAAAGCAAGATGCTTTCTGTAATGAAATCAGACAGTGTTCATTCTTATTGGTAACATGTGTTACATAAGCCTCTTTTTAATCAAGTAGGATACTGATGTTATTCAAAGAACTATTTCTTTTAAGATATTTCTAAGAAGTTTATTTCCATTTAATACTGTATCAAATTATCTATTTGATTTATATTTAGGTAGACTAAAGTTATCTTTGTCCGAATCATCAAGATTCCCAAATGTTACGAGACCACACCAATCCACATTCCTCTTAAGGAACAGAAAGAGACCTCAGCTAAGCTGGTGGCATATCTGAAAAATCTCTTTGCAGATGTTGGCTGTATTTCTGTGCAGAGTCTTTCAAGGGACTCTAAAAAGGTCAGCTACTGTCCAAAAAACAGCGTCCTTATCATTTACCATGAAAGTGGGATCTGATCAATGAAGGCATCAATAACATACTAATAAACATTGTTGTAAAGACAGTATCATGACTAGAAGCAAGGCATCTCTCTCTCAAAAAAAAAAAAGTGAAATTGGACAGACAAGTTGCTATGCAACAAATGAAACAGCTACAAGACCCAACTAATAGCATGGATATAAGAGCAAGAATAAAAAGTTCTATCAGTCAGGAATTTTAAAGCATGGACTTTGTTTCTCAGAACTGTGTATGAAATCTGGAGAACCTACTTTAACTCAGTCTCTTCTATTCATTTCATACAACACACATATATATGGACTTGTATTTTTCTTTTTAGTATTATCTCCTTTGCATCACAACATTCATTTGTGCTCTTTAGAAGCTCAAGATCCTCTCAAGATGCTCAACCTCCTAGCTATTCCATTCTGTATGTACACTGGAACAGAGCAAGTTTCTGTTCTGAGTAGTGCAGTGCAGGCAGTAATAGAACTTCTATGAACAGAAGCCTCCCATTACCTCCACATGATTCCAAACAGCAGCATGAGGAGCCCATGAAGGTTGGGCAGCCCTCTCTATCTCATTGAACAAGATTAATTGGAAGGAGCTATGCTGGTGTATGTATCATAAAATACACCAATTCTTGTCTTCTGCATGGTATATGATCTAACAAAAGCTAGACAATCAGTGCACTAAACAGTGGCATGCAACCAGGGAAGCAAGTCCAAGGCGGATTAAAATTTTGAAGCAATTACCAGTTATACTGCATTCTCATTTTATACGTGTAGTTAGTAATCCATTAAAAACCAATTTCATTTGCTTGATAAAGTCTACACCTAGACAAACTACAGCTTTTTGTCCTAAGATCGTCATTAAAAGGTTTTCAACAATGCTTTGCAAGTTAGGTTGCATTAAAAAGAAATCCCGTTGGTTTTCAGTGTCTTAAAAAACTACACTGAACTTCTGCAAACTACTAACTTGGCCACATTTCTATCTATATTGACTACAAATTTACCTGTACGATTGGCAGGCCTCGCAGACTGGGAATCAGGAGAAGTCAAACTTTGTCTCCTTCCAACTTCATCTGAAGGAGATGTTGGTAAAGAAGATATTGGAGGAGTCTGAGCACGTCGTGCTGGAAGTACAGTCGTAGTAGGATAACTAGAGAACATTTGCCTTTAAAAAAGAACAATATACATTAATATTAAAAAGAGCTATGCTGAAAAAGGTCTGACACAAGAAATACATCAAATTAGAGTGCACTTGGCAAGTCATACTTACATCAATTGAGTTTTGAAAGGGTAAGGCACAGACATACATGGGGGAGCCAGAAAAACCCTGTTGGAACAGCTTATTCCTACCACATTTGCCTAGAAAGTTAAATTCTAAGCATGCACCTAAAAAAACCCGTCATAGACCAAGAGCTGTCCTAGGAGATAAAAGAGAAGTAAACACTCTTCCCATTCCTGGTAATAGCACATTGTTCTGGCTTTTGTCAAATTGTATCTGCAAAACCTTTAAGAAAAGAGGTCAGATACATGAACAGAAATAAACTTAGAACAGGACTCTATTCAATGTGAAGCAGATTTCCTTCTACATCACAAATAGTCTCTGTAGATTAACTAGCTTTATCTTACTTCCATTTCTGTATGTGAGGGTAGGATGAAATGAGGCCTTAGCTTGCAGGATGTTACCTACAAACTAAGATCTACTCTAGTTTGAGAATCAACAACTATTTGTTAAAAATACAGAATTTCAGAGATTTGTAATTTAAACTATACCAAATAAATGTGAGAACTGAAGGACAACATAAGGAAGGTATTTTCTTCTGTCTTGAAGAATTCAGATGTTACATATATACACAGTGTATATTAAAAGCTTAACAACTTTTTATTTCTAGTAACCCATGTCCTGCAAGGCAGAGAACAAATTAAACTCTGTCCTCTGCAGAGGCAGTCCTTGACAGTAAATACAATCACTGATATTTTCAAAAGCTTAGACAGCTAAAGACATATATTGTATAGAAACCACACAACTGGTTCCCTCCACCCACAAAATCGTATATGCTGAAAATAAAGATATTTTACCTAAGAAGACTGAGAGGCATAACACCAGGTGATTCTGAAGCTGGAACTGTTTCAGTATCAGTTACCGGAGTAGTAGCAGTGGTAGTATCCTCCAGAGAGCTGCTCATGAAAGATGTCGTGCTAGAAGCAGAAGGGCTGGTTGTAACTGGTGTTTGGGCTTGCTGAGACTGATCCCCTTCTTCTACTTGTTGATCTACTTCTGCAACACAAAAAAGGATGTTACAGGAACATTAATATAATTGTGTAGAGCAAAATAGTAGCTGTGGCTAAACCTTCAAAAATAACTTTCATTATTTAAAATTCCCCCCAAAGAAAGGGGTGTGCAGAAATGCACACCACACAAATACTTCTGCCAATAACTCATGGACTTAGGTAAAGAAATCAGTCTATCGGCTCTTGCTGTTGTCATACTGATACAAGGTAAACAGTAAACAAGTCTCTCCAGATGATAACAGAAGTCATTTACTTGGTTAGATCTTACGATATTTAGAGATTTAGATTTATGATTGTAACAGGATTATTCTCTTAGGCAAAAGGGAAAGAAGTCTCAGATATAGAAATAGAGCTGATTAACTAAAAAGCTATTTTTAACTCAGCTGTGTAACTAACAGATTTTTGAAGGGGTTTTTTTGTTCATTTAGAAGAAGTCCTTAAGACAGTAAAGAACCAGATAGTGCAGTAATTAGCTTTAATCTTTTAGATATTTTTTTCTGTGTTTAAACTGATTTAAATCGTTTCCCTGAAGATGCAGACTGTAATACACATATTTTTAAGAAGAAAAAGAATGATACACATTTTCTTTTCAGCTTCTTTAGTGTAGTGACAAATATCTTGGAAGACAAAACCCCAAAACCAAAACCCCACAACTGATTTAAGAGATTTTCACAGACAGAAACACAGATTACTTACACCCTGAACATACACATGCTCAACATCGTCTGTTAACATGACTGCATACAATCACATTTAACAGTGAACTTTATGATTTACATCACATGCAAATCCTTCTGACAAATATATAGAGAACTGCTCATTTTTAAAAAGTATTAAAAACAAACTAGAAGCTCTTATATTTCTGTTTGACTGATATGGATTCACTTTTTATTAAAATAAGGAATCGGAGAAAAACCAAAAATGTCAGTATTATTATCTACAAAACAGTAAAACTTCTTTGTAAAATTTCTCTGTCCAATTAACATTCCTTCAAAGTATAACCACTAAAAAATTACAGGATTGTTATTTGTATTATAATTGTTACTATTAATTTTAATAGAAATAAAAAAATAATTTAGCACTATACTTCCATAATTTTGAAAATGTACCTTGTTTAAGTCTGCCACCAAACTGATCCTCCAGCAGCCCGTGAACCACTAATTTGTAGATCATGGCTTGTGCTCGTTCCAAATCTGCCAGTCCTAGGGCTCTTTTAATTGGTGAACGCATGACGGCCCGCTTCACCATGTGTCGCATCAGGAACTGCAAGGCAGCACGCATTTCAACATCTTCATGAACAACTGGAGAACTAGCACAATCAGAGTTGTGACCATTTTCTGCCAGGACTTTTGGTATTAACAGTAGTTCAGCATATTTACTACAACTGAGAAGAACACTAAGTGACTTCATAGCACCAAGATAAAGATAGGATAGCTGTACTGCTCTGATTTCCGACTGCACTATATCATGATTTCTTGGAGTATGTTCATGATTCTTTTTTCTTCCTTCAGCAGGTTGATGTTGGGATTCCATACCTAGTGTTGATGGTTCTAAAGAAAAGGAAGCAATTTCATTTTCTGACTTAGAGCTTGTAGCGCTATGTCCTTTGTTATCATCAGCACTTTGTCCTAATCGAATATCTGATCCAACATCACCCTCCATTTTCTGGTCCATTTCCCCTTTATCTTCAGATTCATGTCTGTGTTTTTTCTCATGTCTCTTGGTGCTTTGCTTTCCCATATCTTCATGAATACCAGTCAGATAGGTAAGGTCCAGCAACACAGTAGCCGTCAGCCCACGAAATCTTGCAACATCAAAAGGCAGTGGTTCGCAGGGCTCCAGATTATACAATGGAGTATCACTAGGCGACCAAAAAGTTGGGAAGCTTTAATAAAGATCAGAATGACACAGGAAAAAGCAAGTGAGGGAGAGACAGGAGGAAAGTACAGGAAATAATGTAGGCAAAGTAAGATGTAAAATATATTTAATAAAATAAACAAACCAATTCTAAAAATTAAACGTAAACAGGGGAAAATGAGGTTATGATCAGAAAATGGGGAGATTGGTATCAGAGTAAAGGCAACAAAGCATGCACAGGTTTTCAACAACAAGCATTAAAACCCAGAAGCATCATAGAAGCTATCAATTCTGTGCTGATAGAGGTTTCTGCTGTATTATTTATGTAACAGAGTTCTACTAAGAAAAACTACCTTAAGCCAAATTTTATCATTGTACCTGAGCTGAATTTGTGAATAGGTATAAAAGCTTAGAAAGAAAACACTCCTAAACTTTTTTCACATTAAGGTAAACCTTTGATTGACCTCACATTCCTGTTCAACGATTCACCACAAAGAGCACACTACTGATAGCTTATGATAATTCTGTCTCTGGTTATGTCATGAGAGATTACCTGGAGAGAACAGTGACTTTTTAAAAACACAGGTCAGAAAACCCAACAGATATATCTGTCTATCTGTCCATCTATATTCAGTGAAAATTTTTTGTAATATTTAGGACTGTTACATTTGACTAATTTTCACTCTAAGCAGGACAAAAATTCATCAGCCTGTATTTCCATAAATCTTGTATTTTCCATACATCCAGCAGATAAAGGACTTTTAAATCTTCGTTTTATTATCCCAAAATGTTTTCCTATTTTACAATGTAAACTTCTACCTAAAAATGAAAGCAAGCTTTAGCCTGGTTTTAGTTAAGAAGGTATATTCTGAACTTAATTCAATGCATTAACAAAAGCTTGCCTATGTTCAAGCACCATACCACTTCACTCAAATAATATTTCAAATTATTTTAAGGGCACACTTACTTTAAGGCTACACTGTCACACAGGCATACTTGAAAGACTTTATATCTGGAACTAAATTTGACTATAAATTGCACTTCACTATATTTAGTTAAAGTGACAACAGCCTTTGCATAAAGACAAAATAGGCATAATGTTGCAACAGCACTAAGAGGTGAACTGACCTTGGTTGTTTCAGAATGTAATTGTAACTGGTGGCAAAAAAAATAATTACTGTTCAATTTCTCCAGAAGATTATGGTTCAACTATAGCCAGAAGGAGTTTAAGAAATTTAGTGAATCAAATCTTTTCCACACAAAAATGCAGGCAATTCCTGCAAGAGCACCAGAGAGCCCAGAGAAGCCACTAGCTTCATTTCAGTTTCCTTCCTTCCTTTGCTTTGAAGGCACATCTGCAAGATAGGTGGAAAAAGGAGTATCTCCTTCCAGCCTCCTCCCCAATTCTCACCATCATCTGCAGAACAACTCTGGAGTATTATCATCTAATACAGGGGCATTCCTTTAGCTCTCTAAGGCAGGTCAGAGAATAAACAAACACTACTTCAAGGCAGCATTAATTTGAATACCATCATTCAATCCACCATTAAGAAGAGAGAATCCTCCCACCTCCTGACCTTAACCACTCCTCAAGCCCCACAGAGCAATTTCCAGTCCCCTAAGAAGGGACTGACAATGCAGCAAAGATACCTGTTCTCAGCTCTAATAAACTGAACCAGGTCTCTCTTCAGAACCAGGTTGACCATTTACAACAAAAACATGCACTAGCCCCCAGTAAAAATTTGTGTTCTTTACAGACGTAATCAAGAAGCTGTGGTAAATTAAGACAGCAATAATGTTTTAGTTAGCCAATACATACCAAATCTAAAACAAGCAATGCTCATTTCATATCTAGGAAAACTGGCAAGCTGGTCACATCCCAACTCTAAAACCTAGAGGTCAATCTAGGCTTCTGCCTAACGATTCTTGCCAATTCAAAACTATCAAATTTATTTTTTTACAAAAGGCATTTTATTACTAGGTAGCATAAAAAATTAACTCATAATATTTGTTTTAAAATGCCAAATTTTGAAGTCTAAGCTTAAAATAATTCATCAGCACAACTCTAATGTAAAATATATGTTACTTCTGAAGATTGCCAAGCACAAAACACCGCTAGATTGTGTGAAGTGTAGGAAATGAGCATACCTGATAGTAATTTCTGCTTCATCCCATTGGACCTTGGCAGATGTACTGCCCTCCTTCACTACTCCAAGCAAGGTGGCATGACGTCCAGTTTGCTTGTGTACACATCGACCTCCAACTCTAAGACCAGCATCAACTCCACCAATTACTGCTAGAACAGGCCACACTTCCACACAGAGCATCTTCAACTGCAGTTCTGAAAGGTCAGCCAGACCATGCCTATTATGTTTGCTTTTCTCCTCCTCTTTATTTTCTTTCTCCTCTCTCACCTCATTCTCTTCTCGACTTTGAATTGAGCGACTTTTCTTCAGCTTTTGGCCTGCTTCTTTAAGACATGTTTTGATTTTATTCAGTCTTTCCATCATTTTTTTATTGATGCAGTGTGTCCAACGGTCTGTGCGATGAAGGATACGAATGAGTTGGATAGTGGCTTCTGCCAGCACTGCAGCAACAGGACTACAGATGGGGTCACCAGGTAGCAAATCTCTTGGTGTACCACGCATCTGCATATCACAGATTTTCACCTAAATGTTTAAAGAGAACAGTTTAAAAGTTATCTTCTCAACGTACCTGAAGAAGCTCCTTTTACAAATACAGGAGTCTCCTGCTGAACAGAAAAAATTACTAGCATTGCCTTTTTTTGCTTGGGATCCCTAGGAAATCCACCTTAACACTAATCAAAACCTGCATGCCTTCAAACTCAAGGATGCTGAAATTATAACAGTTCATGGTTTCTCACATAAGACTATCTGAAATTCCTAATACTACATTCTCCCTGGTTTCTGGGGAATGCAATTTTGTGTGTATAACATTAAGTCTGTAAATCAATTCTCAATAATAAAATACATTTTAAATTGACAATAGATTGCACAATATAGGAATTTATGAAAAGTCTGGCTAGTGTGCAAGTAATGTAAGTGCTATGTATGTCATAAACCAAAATGAATAATCAGTGACGTTCTCAGCACTTATTAGCTACCACCCCCACCCCCAAAAAAACCACCATCCATAACGTTTGACACAGAGGAAAACAGAAGAGAAAGGACAAACTTATGACCTCTTGTCATGGGTTAATCCCGGTAAGGCAGCTAAGCTCTACACAGCCACTCGATCACTCCCTCCATCAGGATGGGGAAGAGAATCAGAAGGGCAAAAGTGAGAAAACTCATGGGTTGAGATAAAGGAAGTTTCATAAATAAAAGAGAAAAAAAAAGACAAAATAAAACAAAATGAAAAAAACCAAGGGATGTAAAATGCAATTGCTCACCACCAGCTGACCAATGCCCAGACAGTCCCTGAGCAACAGAAACACCTGGCAAACTTCCCTGCAGTTTTATTGCTGTGCATAATGTTATATCGTATGTAATACCTCTTTGGTCACTTTAAGTGAGCTGACCGGCTGTGCTCCCTCCCAGCCTCTTGCCTATCCCCAACCTACTTGCTGGGAGGGACAGAGTGAGAAACTGAGAAAGCCTTGATGCTGTGTAAATACTGCTCAACAATAGCTCAACAAAAGCACTGTGCATTATCAACACTGATTTGTTCATAAATCCAAAACACAGCATCATACAGGCTGTTATAAAGAATATTGACTTTATCCCAGCCAAAACCAGTACACTTATTCAAATCAACATTTAAGTTACCTTCTCTCCTGGATTACTGCTATAGAACATAACACAAGGGTATAACTCTGCTGCATCCACATCTTCGAAAGCTAGTTTTGGCTCCTAGTTAAAAAACAAAACAAAACCCCTCAAACTTAGAACACCTTAACAAGCAAAAATAGGAAACATGGCAAAGTTATACCTGTATTATAATGCTTTTAAGTACTGAAACCGTCACATCTTAACTATCATGCTTAACTTCATATAAAATATCCATGCCAAATTACTATGGCAAAAAACAGCAAAAAAACAACTGATGTTAAATACCTCTCCATTTTTACCAAAGGAAATAGTTCTTGCTTCCATATCTAAGACGCATGTGATGAAATCTCCTTGGGTAAAGCTGGACAGAGTCAAAGTTTGTTCTCCATTGTGATAAAGGTTACCACTATAGGCTCTATATAGCCACATATCTGAGGTAGTGCGATGGTTAAAATCATGTACTGGCCAGCGAGAAACTCCTACGCATGTGCCTTCATTGCCTCGATTCTCCTTCACAATGTAGAACTAGCAGGCAAAACAACACAAACAGGGCAAAAAAGTCAAGAATATACATTTTAATACAATAAAGCAATGAAAATTTACCTTACACATATTTATGTATACTTTTAACTGGTTTAGTCAGAAGGTTTTAATAAATAAAAAATAATAAGCTAATAAGCTAAAATCATGCTCTACCTCTAAAATGACATCTTGGTGTATAGGGTCAGTCATTAACAAGTCATTTAAACTTAACCTACCAGTAATTAAGAAAACTGTAGGTAAATAGACAAAGAAGTTGTGGGTTTTTTCCAGACTCAAAATGCACACACCCAGAAGTTAGGTTACAAGTGCTAAAATTAATATTACAGAAATAAATAAGCTTTATTTCTCACATTTACAGTGAGTGATTTACACAGATTCCAGTTAAAAAAGAAGGGAAAGTGTTATGCTCAAAGATGGTACTAACAACGACTACAACTGTTTATGTATCTATATTCCTAAAAAAATCACTCCACATGTTGTATTAAAAGCTGGTCTTGTCAGTCAGACAGGCTGATGTGACTTTTTGCAAGAAAACAAAATAATTTTGTGAAGTGGTTTCCTAAAGAAAAAATTCAAAATTTACATATTTCAGTAGGTAGCTTTTGCAATACAACACACATTTGTGCTGACTATGGATGTTAGGGACAAGTATGATCACCTCTACAAATAGGCAACACATATTCACAGTCTCTGATCCATGTACTGGGATACGCAAATGGCAGTCCTCAAAAGCAGCCACAAACTCTTCACTTCGGATTCAAAATCATAGAATCATGGAATGATCTAGGTTGGAAAAGACCCTTAAGATCATCGAGTCCAACCATAAATTGTCATTTACTCAAGAAAGTTGTCATAAGGGAAAAAAACATAGGTAGCTGTTGTTTATAGATCATAGTATATTTCCAAAAACAAAGTAAGAGAAGAAATACACTTTTATGCAACCTACCTTCCACTGGTAACACCCAGAAGTAACTCCAGTGGATGCTAAACCATATCCTTTACCTCCACTTCCATGAGTTAGAATCTGCCCATTCTCCACTATGCAGCACTGAGCTTTCTCAGGGTCAAAGGACACTTCCTGTATGGGAAGATTCTCATCTTCATCTTCAGACTCTCCCTGCTTCTATCAGAAATAGGACAAAATACCTGTGGTAAATGTAACTCAGTTGCATTCAGTCAAGAGAGAAAGTAAAAACTTCATTACCTGTAGCTTCATTTCTTGCTCTTTCTCCTTTATTTGAATTGCATGTTTAGCCTGAGCTATTGGAGTCTCCCACATGCAGTCAGACAGAAGTGAAAATAATCGTTCAACAACCTGGTGCATTAGAATATAATTCAGATCATTTTAAATCCAAGAAGAGGACAACAAATAGTATTATATTGTTTTTACTTTACTTTGTAGGTATAAATGTCAACATATTTAATGCTCTTAGATAAGCAAATATCTACACTGAGCCTCATTTGATTTGGATTCTGAACCAACCTATGAAACATTTAAAAGTTTAATGAGACTATCTGAAGAAACAGATGTAAAAGCTTATAACGAAATATAAAGACCTGAGCCATTTGATCATCTTCAACGCCAGATTCACAAGCAGGTAACACAGCTTCTAGTACGTGAAGTGCAAGAAGTCTAGTCCTCAAATTGCCAACCAAGGGAACTCCTAAAGATGCAACAATATGTTAATAATCTGAAAGTGACTTCTGCATCAGGCATGCACCTATGATGCCAGCTACATGCCACTAGCGCACAATTCTCCAAAGCATAACTTGTGTACGTCTACTGAAGTTAGTTTTCGTTGTTTGCTATGTAACATATGTTCTAACAGGACCTATTTTTAGGAACTCCACTACAGAGATGCAAGTAATGATTGAGCATATTTTGAAAAGATCATACCTGAGCAACACTTCTGAGAAGCAATGTTAAGAAGTACTTCCGTCCACTTTGGAGATGCCATTTTTGACTGAATTGCTTTTGAAGACACTACTCTACGTAGGAAAACAAGGAAGTCACCCAGGTGCAATTCCGCTGCATGTTGCTTTCGGAGGGCAGCTAAGAAGTTAAATTTAAAGTTTTCATTTACAACCTTATTATTACAATGTTACTAGCAGTCCTTGTTACTGGCAACAAACTGTTCTTAAGTAAAAATACAATGATCAGCTATTACAAGATGGTTGGCTGTTATCCTTGGCTGACTGATAGCTGCCCACCAAGCTGCTCTCTCACTTCTTCTCCTCAGCAAGACAGGTGGAGAAAATAAGATGAAAAGGCTCACTGGTCAAGATAAGGGCAGTGACATCACTTACCAATTACCATCATGGGCAAAACAGACTCAACTTGGGGAAGATTAATTTGATTTATTGCCAGTGAAAAATAGAGTAAGAGAAAATTGAAACACCTTCCTCCCCAACCACCCCTTCTTCCCAGGCTAGACTTCACTCCTAACTCTTCTGCCTCCCCACCCCTGAGCAGAGCAGGGGGATCGAGAACCTGAGGGGGTTGCGGTCACTTCGTAACACTTCGTCTCTACTACTCCTGCTCCATAACATGTCCTTCCCGTGGGCTGCAGTTCTTCAAGAACTGCTCCACTGCGGATCCTCTTCCACGGGATACAGTCCTTCGGGAACAGACTGCTCCAGCATGGGTCCCCCACAAGCCACAGTTCCTGCCAGAATCATGCTCCTGCATAGGCTCTCCACAGGCTGCAGCCTCCTTCAAGGCATATCCACCTGCTCTGGCAGGGGTCCTTCATGGGCTGCAGATGGACAACTGCTTCACCATGGTCTTCTTCACCAGCTGCAGGGGAATCCCTGCTCCAGACGCTGGAGCACCTTCCCCTCGTCCTCCTCCTTCTTCACGGACCTTGGTGTCTGCAAAGTTGTTTCTCTCACATTATTCCCACTCCTCTCTCACACAGCTGCTGTGCGGCATTTTTTACCCTTTCTTAAATATATTATCACAGAGGCACCACCAGTGTTGCTGACTAGCTCAGCGTTGGGCAGTGGTGGGTCTGTTTTGGAGCTGGCTGAAACTGGTTCTATCTGACATGGGGGCAAGCTCCTGATTTCTTCTCGCAGAAGCCACCCCTGCAACCCCCTCCCACTACCAAAACCTTGCCACATAAATCCAATACACACGATTTTTTATAAACGTCCCTCTTCTATAAAATGTAACCACTGGTTTCTAAGTATATTTTTTGTTTTATGGGGATTTTTGATGCAAAACACCATACTTCCTCACATCCCTGATTTGTATTCCAAGGCAGTTTCAACAAGAAAATGTCTGTGGAAAGACCTTATATCCTAATTTCTAATTAACTAATTATCTAAAGAATTCATCAGCTATTGCATTATTTATAAGTGAAGACAGTTATAAGCACAAGCAAAAACACATGTATACCTAAAACTGAGCTACAATTAAAAATCTCTTCAAACACACAATTTCCACAGAAATTCAAAATGCTCATTAAAGGACTGCAAATTATGTGAAGATATTAATAGTTCAGAAAATCTTTTGTTGCAGGTCTTTCAATATGACAGGATAGGGTCAACCTCTTCCCATCCACTCAGACTGCAAAACTGCATAATACAAAGCAAATGCAACAATTTCCTGAATTAAACTATATTTATTTGCAGTTTGAAATGTAGATAATTAAACTCCTATGACTGCATTTATGAAAAACACTACTACCAATAACTCATTTTTTAATGAAAAGAGTATTCTTCTCCTAATTCCAAACCAGATGGAGCAATTCTTATTCTCAACCTGCTCCTACCTTTAAATTGCTTTACGTATCAAAGTCTATATTAATCTGAACTGAGCACAGAATTATTTGTTGACTTTGTTTAATCTAATTTACAGAGTTAAGGATGACCCAACAATAATCAAAACACAGTAGAGTGGGTGAGGGCCTCAGCATTCAGTGGTTTCTTTTATTATGTTTCCTGGTATTTCAAACTTGTAACAGAAATTATGCAAGATAATTACCTCTGAAGTCTCTCTTCTCATTATCCCCATTTGAATCTGCCTTTTTTGATTCTACTTCATCTTCCTCACCTTCCCCTTCTCCAAAGGAAGCCATAAGCATTACACCAGCTTGTGATAACAAGTTCTTCAGCTGACTGCATAATAAATCCAGCAAAGACTGGACCACCTTTGGGCTCAGTTTGTCAGCATAGGTTCTATACACACACAAAAAAAGTAAAAATAAGAGAGCTCATCCAAGGAACAATAACATAAGACACAACTACAAACTCGGCGCAAGTGACAACTGGGCCTAACACAGCACTAATTCTAATTCATTGTATTGCGGCGGTTACTTTTACTCATCCTCCACCATATGCTTGGCAGATTATTCTTATTTAAACCCTATTTTTAAGACACTTTAAAACTGTCCAATCTTGGGAATCAAAGGATACATTTCCAATAATTCCTAGGGAAAAAAGAACAACTTAGTCAATTAAACACAATCCCACTGGAACTTCCAATGATGAGGTGTTGGTTTTGTGGGTTTGAGGTTTTTTTTTGGTGTGGGGTTATTGCGGTTTTTTTACATAACAGATTTGGCAGGTAAATGCAGTTTGTTGTATGAACACTGAAACGAAGATGCATGTACTGAATATTAAATAACGAGCTTGTTCCAAATAGAAAATACTTTCTCCACTGCTTTTTTCTTTACTGAGTTAAACTAAATATTTAAGTGTTGATAGCATTCTGGATGCTGTTCTCTGGTCTAGCAGAGGCCAGTATTCCTCAAAAGGTTACTTTATATTCCGAAAAGAAGCACAATGTACTGCTCTGAAGAACTCCTACCACATTATTGGTATCGCTTTTACACAAATGACTTTTACACAGCAACAGAAAGCCTCATCATATCAACTGAACAGGTCTAAATACAAAGCCAAACTAGAAAAACAGGGAATACTAGAACACAGCATTTACAGAACATAATGTTCTAACAATTCTGGTCCAAACTCCTCACTTACAATTTAAAAATATTTATCAGTCTTATGTGCATCTTTCTTATGAATAATGTGACTACTCTTCCCCCCCCTTCACTTACATGCTTCTGAACAACATTTATTGTCCTAAAGAAAGCTCATACAAAAGAAGAGTTATTTTTAAAGGGTGCTGAAAAGCTTAACGATTAAGTTTTCTGAAAGCAAGGGAGCATTCGATACTTACCC